>NW_019264714.1:187616-222145 GCF_002742605.1 Olea europaea var. sylvestris
TAATTGACCTTGAGATCATTAGATTATAAATCCTCACATATAGAAAGGAGAGATGATAGCCTTTTTGAAGGAGCTATTAATGGCCTAGCCAATTGTTTCCTCCCTTAAATCTTCTCCATTATTCTCCACTTGGTGTAATTCCTTTTTGGGGAATGTGAAAATGGTTAACCTTAATTCATTCTAAAATATGTCAATAAAGTGCATATTTATAATGCATTATTAGGATTTGAAAATTTCACAAATTTCCTTGGACTTTATTGTAGTAGGCCAATTAAGTCACACACCTTTCATTGGAGCCAAGAGAGAGACCTAATCGGACTCACATGACCCAAGCTCCAATAGATGTTTTCAATTGGGTCAACTCTTGACCAATTGAGATACATCTATTAATCCCGACTTATTCTACCAAAAAATCGAGAATGCACTCTCGAGTCGAATGATAGTTATAGAAGCAAATTATGATCCAATAACAATATCATCTGATTATCGTTCCACAAGTCAACCTTCATTTGACCGTCAATATATTGAAACTGGCAAAATGACCATTTTGCCCTTCAACATGTATTACCCTCTAAGTTCCATTTTCATACGGCAAATTCGTTGTGATCAAGTCATAATGTAAAGTCCAACGATCTCATCATCAATCTACTGAACTCAGATTCAATTTGCCTAGGAAAATACCTTAGAGTGACGATCGTCTCATCTCAATAATTAATGGATTCCAATATTGTAAGTATATGATCTCTAATTGTTTTGGCCCGATTTTCAAAGCACCGAGATCAATCTTCTATTTAAGACTTCACTCATTAGTACCTCAAAAAACTTGAACTAGCAATCAAAGGTACATTACTTACTTAAGATTTAGGTGACCTGTTTGATAATCAAATAGAGTCTCATTTCAAACGATCACAAATGAGTCATCTATGCGGTCCCGTTCAATATGCATTGAAACACATTATTGTTTCTATTTCAAGATCTAGACAAATCTTAATAAGAACAATTCAATCTTATCAACAGAAAGCGTCTAACTTTATGAACCGATTGTGAACGACATAATTTTGATCACATCACAAATTGTGTCTTACTATACCCGATCCATCGAGTATGCAATTTGTGACATCTTATATGATCATGGAACCTTAGACAATCACTTCAAACTATAACACGCAAATAAACGAACGTATATTCATAATGTGATTTTACAGAACACTACTCGGAGAATGGGCATCAAACTAACAATATTGACTCACCTATTCACAGCAACCCTAATGGTAGATTCAGTGAAAACATTAATTTTAATATCACTGGTTTCCTTCCACATAGACGGTCATATTACCGATGTTTCATCATCATAATGATAAATAGCATTATCCATGGAAGGTACAATGAAAGCCAGCCTCTGCCACAGTTCTTCTCATGTGTTCGCCAATCACCTTTAACAACCAAGCATTTGCCACATTTTCGACATGCAAATTGTTTAATCCCATGTTTTCTCTTGTAATGTGTTTGTCGATTCCAAAAATCCTTGAGCGGTTTTGCCCTCGAGCTGTTTGTGTTGTTCTTGCACCCTTCTTCATAGCTGTAGCAAGGAATACCGTGCATGGCTCGAGATTTCGTTTCCTTAATAGATTTAGGCCCGATATTCCGAGCCATGAACCCGAATGTGCATCTGTAACAAAAAAACATTCAGATTTTAGTACAATTTCTTGTAGCAAACATGTTAATCGTTAATAAAACATGTGAGGATTTATGTAATAAATAGTTACACCTAAAGATTGTTATAGCGATTGATGGTCTTCTTATAGATGTGAAAAGTGAAAAGAGTGAAGCCAACCAGGATTTGTTTCGGAGTTGGTATACAATACTGGGTGTCTGCAACTAAATTTGCATCTTTACTATCTTCATAATCACTTGAATTCGACAAGCCATTGGTGCAGTTTGAAGGGCCAATGTGCAAGGCAACATTAATGGCATCATCTTCTTTTTCTTCATGATGCTGTGGATTAGGGTTTTTGGGATCCAATTCATTTTTTTTCCCTTAAAGAAATCAAATGGCTTAATTTCCTTGTCAGCACTACTGAAGCTAGAGAAGAAAGAAAAATGAATAAATGAAAAGCATGAAGCATCCATGTTTTGAGTGGAGTTGTCTTTCGTATTCAAGGTATCTTATAAAGAGACAATGCAACCTTTGTTGAAGGGTTGTTTGTATACAAGTTATGGTAAAAATGGATCTCACTACATGTACGTCAAATTTACATAATGAATTATATAATGCTACATAACACTCTACCATTTGTCAGTTTAAAAACCAATCAACTTTTTCATCCAATTTTTTATGCTCCACATCATATTATATAACCCATTATATACATTTTTATGTACAAGTAGCAAAATTCGATAAAAATATATGTTTGGTATGAGCACTGCGTGGCACATTTTGATCGTTATTGAGGATGGCTCAAAAATCAAGTCTAGACATATACCTAACTTAATAAACTTAGATTCATAATGACCTCTATATCGAGAAAGCACTTTAAATTTATTGAAGAGTTCAACGACATGGCTAAGATCTAATGTGAAAGAGGATTGTTCCGATATGAGAGATGAATGACATTGAAGGACGGTAGGGGTGGGGTCGGATGGGGGGATTAGTTGGTGACACCTAGTTTTGGTTAAAAAAAAGTAAAAATCTTAATTAATGTCTTAATTAGTGTATTTAATTTGTGTGGTCCCGTTAAATGCCAAATTTTGCAACAGAAAATAGCAGTGAGTTTGAAATTAGGGTCTCAATCCATATTTGGCCTTCCTAGACTGAGATATTACGTTGGAGGCTAGATAATACATGTTGTTATGGTGGAAGTTCTTTCCTCACACGATTCCTCTACATAATTAATTTTAACGACACACATCATAATTTCAAATAATTATAAATGGAAAGAATTCATACTAATAATATGTATATAACGATGACATTATAGTGAAAGTATTTACAAGCATATTAACTTAAATATTTATTCACATTTACAAAAGTATACGTTGCATAACAGAAAATTTCTTCATAGGGTGCTTGAAAATTAAAAGAATAACGAAGTGTATACATAGCCTCCGTTACACAAATTTATTAGAAATTTTTTAGGAGGAATAATATTGAGTTTAACAAATTGTGTGGTTAACAAATGAGTAGTACTTATGAATATGTAAATGAAATTAAAGTTTGACTATAATTTAGTAGAAAAATGAACTTATAAATAACTTATTTTAACCTAACCAAACACATGCATATACTTGGAAGTAATTGACATGAGTGGGTTAAATGTCTTATACAAAAAATATTTCGTAATTTCTTCCAGGGAGCCCCCATCATAGTTAGGACATCTCTGGGAAAGTATGCTAAATTAATTTCAAAGTTTTTATTTTATTTAATTATTATTGTTGTTGTTTGGGTACTAATATTCGTTAATCATGCAATCATGATTTCATTGACTATTATGTTAATCATGCAATCATGATTTCAAAGCATAATTCAAATATTTTACCTCAAAGTTGAATTTGGATTATAACATGAAGAATCAATTATAATCGTATTCAAATTCAACAATTAATTCTTAAAATTGTCTAATTTGAAAACACAAAAAATTCTAAAAAATTTGAAATTTAGGGTTAAAATCCACATTCCAAAATTAGAGAATCCAAAATATGAATTCAACCCTAAAATTCTTTGTTGACTCGATACCATTTGTTGAATCTTTATGAAACTTAAATTTTATGAACTGTCAAAATTTTCATGTCAAATCATCAAGAGAATTAATTAATACGGAACATACTTTAATTCATTGGGAATAATTTCTTATTATTGAATATTAATTCTGAATCTTGAATCTTGAAAATCAATTTGTAATCCCTTCCTGATAAGTTTCTTACTTTCAATCTTGATTTCCTTGTTCTTGAATTTAATTGCTTTAATCCATTCTTCTTGATTCTTGATTATTAATCTTGATTGTGGATTCTATATCTTCATCTTCAATATGTTTTCTCTTATATTCTAGCGTATGATGAGATGACACAAACAATAAGAAATTACATATAAATTGGAAACTATAATCTTATATATAGTTTTCATATGTATTTCACCTATCATGAAACATAATCTTAAAGGAACCTGGTAATCCGGCATGCACTTTATTTAGATGTCCAAAGTTCAATTACTTAATTCTTTATTAGATCACTTAAATTTTGAACTTAACTTTAAGATAGTATAATACACAATTAATTATATATGCATGCCCACATGACAAATATATATTTTCCAACAATATAGACAAAGGACTGATTAGGGATTCAATTAAACTAGAAATGGTTTCAACCACACAAAACTCCAGCCTAATATGTTTTACATATTAATATCTCCAAAAAATTATTGATATCTCCTTAATAACTATATATATAAAAAAGGAATAATAACAATTTTTGACATAAGCATGGAATCACCAATTGATGATAAAATATCGACCATTGAGACAATGGGCCCTGAGTGGTGCAATTGTCCATACCCATCGCGGAAATAGACAGCAAAATATCATATAAAATGATGAAAGAGAGAGTTGATGGCGGTTCTATATGATATTTTTAATATCCATATTGACAAAAAGAGGTTTATTGTTGAAATTTTATTTGTTATTTGTAAAATGAAATTAACAGAACACAGGGTATAAGATTAATCTGACATGATAATTTCTCGGATTCAAGAAAAAATAACTTTTAATCAATGTCATTACAACAAACGCAGCTTGGTCGGTTCAACCAGTAGAATCGAGAACCTGACATAAAGCTAGGCAGTCATATGTTATTAATCAAATGTAACAAACCAATAAAAAACACATTGCACCGATCGATTCAACAGGTAACTGGTGAACCGGAGTAGATTTTCCCGGTTTTTGAAATTTTAATCTCGAACCTTTTAACTTCAATTTGGGCTCATAAATTAACGTCAAAGCCCATTAATAAGGTTCAGATGCCTGCGGCCTGCTAGTTTGCTTTTATAGACACACTTCCTTTGAATTACAAGAAAAGTTGGGATTGGATGCCTGTTGGTTTGGTCCACTTCCTTTCAATTTTCATTTGGTTTTGGTTCCCAATTAAAGTAAAATAATGCTCACCTCAGTTTTTTATTTATTATAAATTTTTTAATTTTATTTAAATTCACTTCATTATTAACATAATAATGTTAGACATCATTTTGTATAAACTCTAAAGATTTTGATTTTAACAAAGTAAATTATTTTAATATATTAATTAATTTTTGAAGCGTCAAGGATAATTATATAATAATAAATCTGAATAATGAATTAGTATTTACTTTGAATCTGGTTCGACCTCGAGTTCGACATTTTGACTCTTGACCCTTTATCTTTTTGAGGTTGATGCGGGGTGAATTTTTAAACTATTGCTTTTAATGCAATAGGAGTTAGGAAAGAATGTAGAGTTAACATTTGCTTAGGAGAACATTTACCAAATATGGTTATTGATATCATATTATGGTTTAAGATTCTTTTTAAATCAATCTTATTAAGTTAAGTAACGAAAATCATTATATATTAATTTTTACTTTGAAATTTAATCGAAGTGAAGATTCTTTTTCATCAATAATTTCTTTTAATTTTTAATCTATATAAAGCAAACATAGCATAGATACAGTGACATGATCCCCACAAATCAAGAAAGAATAACTGGAAAATAACTAAAAAAATAAAGCAGTGTCAAAGGATGCATCATGAAGGAGGCCAATTAATTTCTCTAAAGTTTTGTAGAGAGAAGAACTTGATGTATCACTTTTTCCAGATTCTTGTGAGATGATCCTTCTGAATTTTTAGCAGAATCTTTAGCCAATTTCATCCACTCGAGGGCCCTTTTCTTCATCTCTTTTCCCTTTTCTCCAATCATCAACTCTTTCACAAGAATTTCCACTTCATCCCTTTTTACATCACTATCGATTTCCATGCCAATCCCCCATTTGGTGCAGCTGAACCAACAGTTAGTCTGTTGCTCAGCAAAAAATGGCCAACAAATCATTGGCACTCCACTGCCAATACTCTCGAGAGTTGAATTCCATCCACTATGAGTTAAGAATCCTCCAATGGAAGGGTGGCTAAGAACTTTCTCCTGAGGGCACCAATTTGCCAGCAGGCTTCTTTCTTTGATGGCTTCAAGAAACTCTGGTGGTAAAATCGCTTCCTCCCCAATGACAAGATCCGGCCTTATGATCCACAAGAAGGTTTGACCACTATTTGCAAGGCCCCAAGCAAATTCAATGAGTTGTTTAGGTGTCATGACTGTTGTGCTTCCAAAATTTACATAGACAACAGAGTTTGGCTCTTTGGAATCTAGCCATTCCAGACAGTGTTGATCTTCTTTCCAAAGATTTGATCCAAGAATTTCTAGACTTTTATCTTCGACATCTTTCTGGAGAAAGTGCAAGGGCCCAACGGCATAAACTGGAGGTAGAATAGATGAAAGTGTCTCTACGCAGTCATGTTCTAGGTCTTCGAATGTATTCAAAATAATTGCTGAAGCTTTACGTGCCCTCTCAGTTTCCTGCAACACAAATTTAACCATATATTCGTCCAGGCTCGTGGTTCTTATGAAGCTTGGAATATCTTTCAAACGTATGCCTTCCATGCCCGGAATTTCGTCTTCTATAACTGTATCCAAGTATCCGTTTGTCAAATAACTTGCATCTGCAATCAAAGAAAGCCAATAAATGGTTGAATTAGGTTAAAATTATTGAAGAACGATACAATAGATAATATTTTTAGCTTCTTTTGTATGGTACGTTTCATATTACCTTTAAGGGGCACGTATCCCTCCTCGATGAGCTTGGCATACTGCGTGTAGGCCAAGAATCCACATGCACTGGCAGTCCAGAAGAGAACTTCAGGGATACCTAATTCTTCCGCAGCTTCAAGAGTGAAGCTCATAACTCCATCAGAAATAATGCTTGAAACCGGTGGTACATTTGAGGAAACTGTATCGTTTAGTCTAGCAAGGAGGTCCTTAAATGGAGCTAAGCAAGTATTGGTAGTGGATTCACACAAGGAGGAGACATCTTGTGTAGCATCGGCATCCGACACAGGAAGGCCATCGGGAATTGTCTCAAACCTAAAGGATGCGAGGCCTTTGAGTGAGTCGGGACCTCTAGATTTGAGAAGGCGTCCATGGTTGAACTCCGTGTTTACAAAAGTGACATGAAAACCTTTTTGATGGAGGAGTTTGGCTAGTTTCAACATGGGATTAATATGTCCTTGTGCAGGAAACGGTATGCAAACTACATGAGGCTTCTCTAACAAGCTTATAGAGCCCATTTTTTGTGAAAAGAATTGAAGATTTACAATATGTAATGCTTGAGAATTTGTAAGAGCAGCCCCCAGGTTATATAGAGGTCACAAATAGTGGGAGTCAAAAGTATTAGCATTATTCTTTATTATAATATTATGGCGGTGAAAATGGGAAGTCTAAAAAAGTTTTGTAATAGAAAATTGAGAATTTGTAAGAGCAGCCCCCAGGTCACATAGAGGTCTCGTGCCATGAGCTGTATGACGACAAAAATCAAGCCGTCAAACGTGACCATTTCTTTTTTTTGATACCCTATGCATGACCATTTATTACGTCGGCATGTAAATGTCCACGGAGCTGAAATTTGAAGCCTCTATTTGGTGCAGTTAAAATTTAAATTTTTAGAAAATTATGATAAAATTTAGCTTTTGTTTGAGCTTTATTTTTGAGTCAAAATAGTATTTTGTTGGAGAATGTGTGATTAAAAATGAGGAAAATTTTTGAATATTGTGTGTAAAATATTTCATTAAAAAATGTGTGGTTGAAAATGAATTTTTAAAAAAATGAGGAGCCAAGCATCGGTCTAATACATTGACAATTGAAAAATTAATCAACTATGAATTTTATAAAATATATATTAAAATTAATTATTGATTTTAACTTAAATTTTTTATTAAATTTTAAGCTACATTAAACAAGGACTAAGTAAATTTGAATACGCACGGTATCATTTAGTTATGCTGGAAAAATTACCTGCCATATTTGACATTTATGTAGGAGTAGAATTAGCAGTCATAGTTCCGTGTGAGCATTGTTATGAGTGAATGATTTAAATAAGGCAATAGTATAAGAATATTAAAAACGCAATAAGTTTTTAAATAATTGGTGCAATACAATTTCAACATTTATATATATATTTACAATACAATCTAATATTTCTTTTTGATGTAAGGAAACTTTGACGCAAATAAGATCGTATGGAATATTTGACATGTTAAATTGAAGAACATAATTATTTTTTGGGAAAATTGCAGAATAAGCCCCAAATCTTTGAAACATTAGCAGACTTTCCCCAAACATTTGATTTGTTGCAGCCGTCACGCCTAACATTTCCAAACGTTATTGTAGTGATTCACAGGGTTCGCGCCGATTCAAATTCATTTGTCGGTGAAGCCCTTTTGGATGGTTTCTATCCACAAATCCATTAGTTGACCAAAAATTTAACTTTCACCACATTTTTAATATTTTATAAAGAGGTAAAAAAGTAAAATTTCATTTATCACATTAAATAATAATTAAATTAAAAAATGAGAAATAAAAAAATACAGCACCTGTCTTCTTTCTCGCACCCCATCCCCCACCCCTAACCCCAACTCAAATCCAAAATCTACACCAACCACCTCCATCGCCGCCGCCGCCACCACCGTTACCGCCACCCCCACCTCCACCTCCACCTCCGTATCACTCTAAAAAGCCTAAACCTAGATCTATACATACAATTCTTCTATTTGTATAAATTTGAATCATATATTCTTCATCTTCATTTGGTGAATGCCAAAAGCAAAGAGGACGCCGAGGCTGTGGTGTTTTAAGGTTCAGAAAAAAGTGAAAAAATCAGAAAGAGGCTATAATCCAAGCAAATTAAGCATATCTCCAAGAAGGGAACAACAACCAGAAGGACAAATTTGCTTTCTTTAGCTCCATCTCTGCTTTTTCCCCTTTCTTTATCTCTTTCCTTCACTTTGGTACTATTTTCAAGAATTTAATCACTAACTCAGCTCACAAATACTCAATCTTTTCACTCCTACTACTTCTTTTGCTTTATTTTTCATCGAAGCACCAACAATTATACTTCACGTAAGCATCACTGAGGCAAAATTTTCTGACTTTTTATTCATTTCTCTACACGTACTTATAAAGTTTTCAACTTTAGGTTTATACAGATAGAAGAATTGTATGTATAGATCTAGGGTTAGGCCCTTTTTAGAGTGATACTAAGGAGGTGGTGGAGGTGGTGTCGATGGTGGTTGGTGTGGATTTTGGATTTGAGGTGGGGGTGGGGTGAGAGAAAGAAGACAAGGGTTATGTTTTTTTATTTCTCATTTTTCAATTTAATTATTTATTTAATGTGATAAATTAAAATTTACTCTTTTACCCCTTTTTAAAATATTAAAAATGTGGTCAAAGTTAAATTTTTTGTCAACTAATGGATTTGTGAATGGAAACTGTCCAAAAGAGCCTCACCTGCAATGTTTGAAAATGTTAGGGGTGATGGCTACAACATATCAAATGTTTGGAAAAAGTCTACTAATGTTTTAAAGGTTTGGACTTCTGCTGCAATTTTCCCTTATTTTTTTATTATATGGAGTATGGAAATCGAGCGTGTGTAAAATTTTCTTGTAAAATTATTTTCATAATAGTAAAAACTGCAATGACGAAAGATGACATAATTTAATATTAAGTCGAGCATCTATAAATTTTGCGTATTATTATTTATCTATTTTTATATTTGCAATTTAATTATTTTTTATCTATCGAATTAGGGTTTCTAATATAAGGTAGACAAGAAATCATATACATTGCCTAATTTATTTTATGGCTAATTAATTGATTATAAACAGATTGCTTCAAGTAGTGGCTTGATGACAATAGATTAAAACCCTTATTTTAATTGCTGCACATTTATTTTATTGCAGTTTCATCTTCAACTTCATTAGAAGGACAACAGAGTGCTTTTGCATTTATTAATTAATTAATTAATTAATTATTAATTATTATTTTTTAAGTAGCTTTTCCTGAGGTGAAATGAGTTTGAATAATGCCATTTAGCTTAAGTGACATTAGGACCTCTGTAGGTGGAATAACGTGACACTTTATTTTATTTTATTAGATAATAATATCTTATTCAAATAAGTATTTTAGCACTGTTATTGTTATTGTTAGATAGCATTAATTATAATTTTGTATAATGTCGAAGTATTCAACTATTCGTTCAATTCAAATCTAAAATCATTATAGGTCAACAATTGTATATTTGCACTTGTTCTTCTTTACGCTGCATCAAAAGGCAAATTATTAATCCAATGCCCAAGGTCTCATCATT
This sequence comes from Olea europaea var. sylvestris, assembly GCF_002742605.1. Taxonomy (NCBI): domain Eukaryota; kingdom Viridiplantae; phylum Streptophyta; class Magnoliopsida; order Lamiales; family Oleaceae; genus Olea; species Olea europaea. The sequence goes on from NW_019264714.1 coordinate 198,049, forward strand.
TTATTTTTCTGTTTCACTAATAAGAATTACAAAAGCACGTTGTTCTATTTTAGTTTTATTTCTGCCAACATAAAATAAGATATTGAACAAATTTTTCATAGAGGTAACAAAGTTAGAAGTCAATCAAAGTATTCATAACGAACATCGCAACATATTTTCAAAATGAAAAGTCATTAAACAACAATTTAGAAGCCAAAAATGACCACTATAAATGGATTTAATAATTCAATATTTTATCTTTCAAGTATGCGTAAATTTTGACTATTATAATTGAAAGTAAATGTCATAATCCTAGTTCATTTCTATTTTTGTACTTTAATTTAATTAAAAATCTATTTGGCATCAATTTAATTAACAAATCTTGCTCGTATAATTAAATACAAAAGTAAGATGAAAGTGAGCCCCTACAATAAATGAATTTAGAACTTCGGGAATTGGAAACCAAAGGCCCCCTACCTTCTGTAATGGTAACTAAGTAACTAACTATCCTATTATCACATTTGATAAGGTGGTCGGAAAGTTTTATGGTTTGTCTGAGCTTCATTTTTGGGTTATTAGATTCTGAAATAATGATATTTTGGCGAATGTATAATTAAAAAGTATGGAAAAATTTTGTTACCTATAAAATTATTTTATTGAAAAAATAAAATAAAAAATAAATTTGAAAAACAAACTTTTAAAAAGCCAGAGTTAAACGGAGAATTAAATATTACATGTAAAATACGAGAGGTATATAACTATATATGGGTTCTAATTTATCACTGAATGCTGTGGACATATCAGAGCCGACGTAGAAAGTGGTCTGCGGTCATGCATTGCAAGTAGCCACACCAAAATGACAAGCAAGTCGCAAAAGTATGTGAATGTATCACAACTTTAACTTTCGATTGATCGCTTACCAGATAATGCATTTAAAAGTAAATTCGGGTTTGAAAAAAGAGAGATTTTCGGCTTCCATTAGGACGAGTTTGACTTCCCATTTCACCGCGCATAATATTTTAATAAAATGCTAACTTTTGAATCCCCCTTGTGGCCTATGTATAAATTGAGAGCTGCTCCTACAAAATTCTCAAAGTATTACATTGCAACTCTTCAATTCCTTGTTCTCTTGTCTTAAGTAATTTCAATTCTTTTAGCTAAAAATGGGTTCTATTCACTTGTTAAAGAAGCCTCATGTGGTTTGCATACCATTCCCTGCACAGGGACACATCAATCCCATGTTCAAACTAGCCAAACTCCTTCATCAAAAAGGTTTTCATATCACTTTTGTGAACACAGAGTTCAACCATGGACGCCTCCTCAAATCTAGAGGTCCCGACTCGCTCAAAGGCCTTGCGTCCTTTAGATTTGAGACAATTCCTGATGGCCTTCCTATGTCGGATGCTGACGCTACACAAGATATCCCCTCCTTGTGTGAATCCACCACCAATACTTGCTTAGCTCCTTTTAAGGACCTCCTTGCTAGACTAAACGATACGGTTTCCTCAAATGTACCTCCGGTTTCATGCATTATTTCTGATGGAGCCATGAGCTTCACCCTACGGATTGAGTCGAGCTTTTGAGTATTTGGCCGAATTCGATACGAACTTTAATCGATTTTCAATTCTCAATTTATTTAACCAATGTCCAACAATTGAAGCTGCGGAAGAATTAAGCATCCCTAAAGTTCTCTTCTGGACTACCAGTGCATGTGGCTTCTTGGCCTACACACAGTATGCCAAGCTCATTGAGAAGGGATAATATGTGCCCCTTCAAGGTAATGTGGAACGTACTATATTAGACATTGAAGAAAAAAGAAGCTAAAACGTTATCTATTATATCGGCCTTCAATAATTTTAACCTAATTCAACCATTTATTTGCATTTTTTGATTGCAGATGCAAGTGACTTGACCAACGGATACTTGGATACAATTATAGCAGACGAAATTCAGGGCATGGAAGGCATACGATTGAAAGATATTCCAAGCTTCATAAGAACCACAAGCCTAGACGAATATATGGTCAAATTTATGATGCAGGAAACTGAGAGGGCACGTAGAGCTTCTGCCATTATTTTGAATACATTTGAAGACCTAGAACAATACTGCATAAAGACTCTTTCATCTATTTTGCCTCCAGTTTATGCCATTGGGCCCTTGCACTTTCTCCAAAAAGACGTCGAAGATAAAAGTCTAGAAATTCTTGGATCAAATCTTTGAAAGAAGATCAACACTGTCTTGAATGGCTCGATTCCAAAGAGCCAAACTCTGTTGTCTATGTAAATTTTGGAAGCATAACGGTCATGACACTTAACCAACTTATTGAATTTGCATGGGGCCTTGCAAATAGTAATCAAACTTTTTTGTGGATCATAAGGCCAAATCTTGTCACCGGGAACAATGCCATTCTTCCACCGGAATTTATTGAGGCCACCAAAGAGAGAAGTCTGATGGCAAATTGGTGCTCTCAGGAAAAAGTTCTTAGCCACCCTTCCATTGGAGGATTCTTAACACATAGTGGATGGAATTCGACTCTTGAAAGTGTTGGTAGTGGAGTCCCAATGATCTGTTGGCCATTTTTTGCTGAACAACAAACTAACTGTTGGTTTAGCTGCACCAAATGGGGGATTGGCATGGAAATTGACAGTGATGTAAAGAGGGATGAAGTGGAAATTCTTGTAAAAGAATTGATGATTGGAGAAAAGGGAAAAGAGATGAAGGAGAAGGCCTCGAAGTGGAAAAATTTGGCTAAAGTTTCTGCTAAAAATTTAGAAGGGTCATCCTACAAGAATATGGAAAAACTGATACATCAAGTTCTTCTCTCTCCAAAATTTTAAATAATGCTGTCTTTTGTGAAACTAATCATGCTATAAATCCATGCTTAAATTTAGATGGGACACGTGTCGATACATGATTAGATACTTTCGAAACAGAACTCCCACAGTATTGAAATCTTCATTGTCCATAAAAGAAAGGGTTCACCGCCCAAAAATATAGGTGTAATTTGTGCACGAATTAGTGCTTGGAGCCCATAGAAATACACTACCAATATGTACAGACCTTTATTGTCACACAAAAATTAATTTCAACTTCAGAGTCCTTAAATAAGTTATAAGAACGTTAGCAAACATTCAATTCCACAACCAAGTTAACGAAAGTAACCGTAGAGCTCCAAGAAGAAAATGCAAAAGCTCCACAGGTTTCTAACATCTGTAGTCGGTTCCGTTAAGACTACTCTAAAGAATCTGAACGGAAGCAAAGCGTTGGAACCAATAATCGGCCATGATGCAAATTGACCAGGTTTACATATTGTCTCATCATTCTCGTGTACTCTCAAGTTCAAAGCAATGTACTTTCTAAATCTTTCCAATTTTCCATTATCAACATGATCATAGAGAAAACATCCAAAAATCTTCAAATCAGGATCTGTTTGATTGCAAGAATGAAATTTGGGTAGAAAACAAGAATTGCCTAAAACTTGTTTTACTGGGAATTGTCAATTAAATGTATTTGATTGGTATAATTTTTTACCTATATAATATTAAAATTTTGGATATTTTGGTATTCGTTTGACTTTATTTTTCATGAAAAGTGCCAATTAAAGAGATAAAACTTGTTATAATTGGGGATATAATTTGTTTCAATTACAAAAGAAAAAAACTTGGAAAACCAAAAATCACTAAACCCATGGGAAAACCAATTCCTCAAAAAGGTTGAAAAAGGGGTCACGTGAGGTGTTGCCAAGAAAACCAATTGCTAAGAAAATTTGGCCAATCAAACATGTAAAAAGGTGGAAAATGGATTTTAATTTTCTACTTCTATAAAAAATTTGTGCATTCGAACAGGGCATTAGAGTAATTAGCAAGAGTATAGACCATGACTCTTTAAGATTCTTTTTGTCAATGTCAGTTGAAGGTTAGCGAATAAAAAGTATATAGTTTGTTTTAGCTTAAAATGACTTAAGTAAACCAGCATCAGAGAGCATACAATATAATTTTTACATCAAAGTCCTATTCATCCATCCTACCACATTATTGTGCATAGGGGCAAACCCAAACCTTTAGTATTGTGGGGTCAAAATTTTAAAAATAATTTTTTTACTAAACAACATAATATCAATAAAAATAAATTTATATGTATTTTGACACTTTGAAAACGTCGTATAATTACATCATTAATAATATTATTAAATAAATTTTGCTACTCGTATAGTTTTGTTTATCATTTTATTGGCAAATGCTGAGCTAACATTGAGTAAATTAAATTGAATATAGAAATTGAATGAATTGAAATAAAATTCAAGTTTGGTTCAAGAAGTAAATGAAATTCAAATTTAAAGCAAATAAAATTTGAAAGTAATTCAAATTGCATTTAATCCATAACGATCCTAATCATATTTCATGTAAAATTTCCGAATGAAACGATATAAATTATATTGAAAAATTTATTGTGAAAAAATAATAATTAATTGAATTTTTTAAAAGAAAAAAATGAGTTAGACGTCTTTTTTGAGGCAAACGTTTGATACATATTTAACTATTTTCGATATCCGTTTGGACCATTCGATATGAAAACAATGTAGTTTTCGAAACAAACTTTTACATGACATAGACGATTTGTGAATTCAGATAGTACATGATCGCAAACAAATTTTTAAAGTTAGAATATTATTGAAATTATCAAAATACTAGTTTCAAACGCCCTACTTTAACATGTCATAACTTTTGCTATAGTTGACCACTTCGTATGCCATTAAGAAGTGAAAAACTAGGCCATGAGCACTTCGAAATAATATTAAAAATGTAACATTTTGACTTCATTTGACATTCTGACGACTGTATCAAAGTAGATTGTAAAAAAAAGGGGGGGGGGGGGGGGGGGGGGGGCAAAATTTTGTGGGGTCATTGGACCCCCTGCAGACACTAGTTTTTTTTATAGACTTTACAAACCATGTATCTTGTTATTAAATTCAAACTAATTCATGTAACTCTCAAGTACACGAATAAACTAGTGCATTAATGTATACATGAATAATTTCAAAAGACATGAATGAACTTGATTAGATAAATGATGAACTTGACTAAATAAATAAAGTTATTTCAACACCAATTCGAGGTAACTTTGAATAAACATCCAAACTTCATAAATGCATCAAACATCAACATCTTGTGAAAATGTCAGTAATATGATTTTGAGACTTCACAAACTTGGAACTCGATATAATGTTTGTCAACAATCTCGAATAAAATGATATTTAATTTCAATATACTAGCTTTGATCAAGAAAAACGAGATTTTTAGCCAAGGATAATGCTAACTTGTTATCAATAAAAATCTCAATTGGATCACCTGATTACTAGTGAACTTCTTTTAACTATTTTCAAAATCTAATTGCTTGACAAACACACAATGCAATCGCAACATATTCTACTTAACATTCGAGAGCATAACAAATTGTTACTTCTTTCGAAGACCATTTGAAAGTCGTATCTAACGTAATTATACTTGCAAAGTTTTTATTTGATGCACTACATTATAGTTGCACTCAAAGCCTTTGATCTTTGCTCATCATGGCACTTTTATGTCACCAACTTTTTTCATGGGATACTTATGATCAACATTCCATAATTAGCATATATTGTCTATAATATAATAATGGTTTATGTCTAAGAATTCCATTGGCGGGGCATAAACAACTTATTTGCCATCATATGTATAGAAAATAAATATAAAATACAACAATTTTTTTTCCCTTATGTTCAAAGCACGTAAGTAGAATATTTTGACAGAAACCATCATAAAGGACAAGATATGCTAGTTAACGAAATATCGGAAAAAAAATCAACAAAAAAGTTAAGGGCTACTGTTAAAATGTCAAAAGATTGAATACCTTAAATACAATTAAAATGTGGGGTAGCAAGATAAGTGTATTTTAAACACTTATTCAAAATTTTAAATTTACTTAACATATGATTATTTAATGGAATTCTACTATTTTAGTGTATATTGTGCGTTTATAAATTAAACCCCGGCTTAAGTTGACTGACCAAAAAAAAAGAAAGACGGAATTTGGAACTTTTCACAGCCGACATAGCATTACTTATGTGAATATATCATACGATTCAATTGGTCACATAACAAATAATGTGGAATAACATTATTTAGCATTAGTAACGTAGAACACTAGTTCAGACGTAAACATATCGTAGGTTTTATTAAATAGGTCATAATTTTCTGTATTTAATTGAACATGTAATTTAATATTATTAATGTTGTCACTATGTTGAACAAAAATGATGCTAAATAATAGGATTTTGATACTTAAACACCGGAATTGACCGATCCCTCACAATAGGGGGCCCACAATGAATAAAAAAATCGTGAACCCCCTATTGTGAGGGAATCGGTGACAACTCAATATACGCGTAGCAAGATCCTAAATAATATTACTCAATAATATATTCTAAATAAAAAATTGCGTTTGGACCGCAACTAGATTTTATTGTCATATAGCTTGAGAGAGAGAGAGAGAGAGAGAGAGAGAGAGAGAGTTCTAACTTTCTATTTATGAGTAGTTTGACTTCCCACTTCACCGACTAATGTCACATAATATTATAACAAATAAGTGCACTCAATTGAGATTTTGATAGATTTTAAAAATTATGAATTCTAATGAATTTCTTGAATTCGAATAGATTTCTACAAAATCTATAAGAATCTCAATAAAAATTGTGAAATTTCAAAAAAAAATTGATATATGTATTTTTAAGCTTTAAATTCATCCAAAACTTTTTAAATTCCTTTATTAGTGAAATCTTTATAAATTCATGAGTTATGAAAAATACCTAAATTGTAAAGGATTTCATTAAATTCATCAAAATCTTAGTTGGCGACACCTATATAATCTAGTAAAAATTTCAATTAAGGGCACTTTAATTTAGAAGGATTTTTAAAATTAATCAAAATACCTGCGAGGACAACTCTCAAAATGCTAACTTTTGACTCGCTTCTATGTATATAAATTGAGAGTTGCTGCTAACAAATTCTCACGCATTACATTGCAACTCTTCAATTCTTGAGCTTGTTCTCTTCACCTCGTCATACGAATTTCAATTCTTTTCATTAGAAAATGGGCTCTATTATCTTGATAGAAAAGCCTCATGTAGTTTGCACCCCCATAATCCCATTCCCTGCGAAAGGACACATTAATCCCATGTTGAAACTAGCAAAACTGCTTAATCAAAAAGGTTTTATTGTCACATTTGTGAACACAGAGTTCAACCATAGACGCCTTCTCAAATCCAGAGATCCCGACTCACTCAAAAGCCTCACGTCCTTTAGATTTGAAACAATTCCTGATGGCCCTCCTTTATCGGATGCTGATTCTACACAAGATATCCACTACCAATGATTGCTTAGCTCCATTTAAGGACCTCCTTGTTAGAATAAACGATACAAATTCCTCCAACGTACCACCGGTTTCATGCATTATTCTGATGCAATTATGAGCTTCACCCTTGAAGCTATTGAAGAATTAGGCATACATTCATGAAGTTCTCTTTTAGACTATTAGTGCTTCTGGCTTCTTGGCCTACACGAAGTATGCCGAGCTCATTAAGAAGGGATACGTGCCCCCATAAAGGTAAGATGGACTATAGTAGACATTGTCAAATACGGAGAAAGAAACTCAAGTCTCATCTAGTCCCTGTTTGGTTCAGCTTAAAAAGTGAACTAAAATATAAATCAGAGTCAATATTTAATTTCAACTACGCGTTTCAAGGGACCCACATCTTTTTAACTACACGTTCCATCAATCAAAATATACTAAAAATTTGATTTCATTTAAACCAAACATGGGCCTATTGTATTGTTCTCAATAATATAATTTTGAGTTTTTAACCTAATTCAACCATTTCTTTGCTTTCGTTTATTTCAGATGCAAGTTACTTGACCAACGGATACTTGGATACAATTATAGCAGACGAAATTCTAGGCATGGAAGGCACACGTTTGAAAGATATATTCCAACCTTCATAAGAACCATGAGCATAGATGAATATACAGTTAAATTTATGATGCAGGAAACTAAGAGGGCACTTATATCTTCTGCCATTATTTTGAATACATTTGAAGACCTAGAATAAGACTGCACAAAGACGATGTCATCTATTTTTCCTCCAATTTGTGCCATTGGGCCCTTGCACTTGCTCCAAAAAGATGTAAAAGATAAAAGTCTAGAAATTCTTAGATCAAATCTTTGGAAAGAAGATCGACACTATCTTGAATGGCTCGATTTAAAAGAGCCAAACTCTGTTGTCTATGTAAATTTTGGAAGCATAACAATCATCACGTCTAAATAACTCATTGAATTTGCTTGGGGCCTTACACATAGTAATCAAACATTCTTGTGGATCATAAGGCCGGATCTTGTCACTGGGGACGACGCAATTCTTCCACTGGAATTTCTTGAAGCCACCAAAGAAAGGAGTCTGCTGGCAAATTGGAGCCCTCAAGAGAAAGTTCTTAGCTGTCCTTCCATTAGAGGATTCTTAACTCACAGCGGATAGAATTCGACTCTTGAAAGTATTGGCAGTGGAGAACCAATGATTTGTTAGCCACTTTTCTCCGAGCAACAGACTAACTGTTAATTTAGCCGCACCAAATGGGGGATTGGCATGGAAATGGAAAGTGGAAATTCTTGTGGAAGAATTGATGGTCGGAGAAAATGGAAAAGAGATGAAGAGAAGGGCCCTGGAGTGGAAGAAACTGGCTCAAGATTCTGCTAAAAAATCAGAAGGATCATCTTACAAGAATCTGAAAAAACTAATACATCAAGTTCTTCTCTTGGCAAAATTTTAGATAATCTAAATTAAATGATTTATTTCTTTTATGAAGCATCCTTTTTCCCCCCTAGCTTCTTTTATTTTTATTATTATTATTATTATTATATTATTATTATTATTATTATTATTATCATCATCATCATCATCATCATCATCATCATCATCATTGTATGCCTTTTGTTCTTTGATTTGAAAAAATCATGTGTTAAATTTTTTATTTTTATTTTTTTGAGTTTCAAGTGCAATAGTCAATAGATGTTCTCCTAGTTGACTAATAAAAAACTTCACCAATCCTTTCTTGTGTTGGGGTTTTGTATCCTTTATACACTAGGCAAAATATTCCAATTCTGATATTTATTTGACAGAATTAGACATTAATTATTATTTTATATGCATTATCAGTATTAAATATTTATAATTTCTTCTTTCATGGAAAAACTAAAAATCAAACAATGAATTATGAAGATGTTAGTTACAATTTATATGAATATTATTTCTCTCGTGGAAAACCATATATTTATTTTAGAAGAAGTTGTTTGTTGGTACTGTACATGTACAGCTCCCTCACTGTGCTGTGGTGGCGCCCCTCTCGGAATGTGAGAGGGGGCTATAAGCCATGCTTTGTGCCGAGCAGTGCACACAACACGACAACATACATATAAACAAATATAAAGAGAAGTTCTTGGAAATTATATTATTCGATTTAATAAATCAACAATAAATAATAAGTTACCCTTATATTACATCCCTAGTTAAGATATTTAACTAAATTAAAAATAGCCATAAAACAGATTAAATAACAAAATACATACACACAATTTTAAAGAAAGTAAAATGGTGCTTTTGACTCTAGAATTTCAACAAATCTTACTTTATCAAATTCAAACTTTTGCTTAGAAACATATTTACGCTCGAGTAATTTTTTTTCCCTCGAATTCCATATTATTGCCCTAACTTGAGGTAAAATTAACCTTGAGCTTGTGGAAGCCATCCATGAACCATTTGGAATTCCATTTGTCACAATCTTCTACTCCTTACCTATTGCATTAAAGTCAGTGATGGATATAATAAATTAGCATGCAAGAATATTCTTTAAACCCCTATTCTGTTAATTTCATTTTCCAAATAACATCTAAGAAAAATTCAACATTTGTTGAATGAGGAAGGTCAACCTCGTCAGCTGGCAAGTGTTGATTCTGCAAGGAGAGAAGAATCTAGAAGTAAAGGAAGCAGGCATGCTAAAAAGAAGGAAGTTTTAAATGATACCAGAAAGGTTAAGAATTTTTGCCTTAGTAGCATTTTGTTATGCACAATTTATTCTTTATTTTTTATATTAGAGTTTCTGTTTTTGTAATAGATTTTCTTCCCACACACGTAGCATTGTAAAGAGGTATAAGTTGTAAAGCTTTGGCAAGATCAATGGAATTCCCATAGAAATTTCTCTACAATCTTTTACTCTGCCAAATTTTTCCTATTTTCTACATGATATCAGAGCCGACAATGGCTGAATCAAACATTGAAACCTCAAATCCTTTCCCAAATGCAAATCAAACCCCAAACACCAACCTTATTACGGGATCCAATTCAAACTCCTATGATCCAACACTCTCATGCTGTCCTCAAGATGACGTAAGTTTTTACTTTTCAAAGTACAAAACTTTTCTAGTTGAGTTATTGAACTATGAATCTATCCCAAATTGTACTTGTGGAGGTCTGAAAGTAGTGATTCAAAATCAATAGCAAGATTGGGTGATGAAGTTTTTAATGGGATTAAATAAATCGTACAAGGGTCTTAAGGCCAAAATTTTGTTGATAAAACCCTTACCCACTTTGAATGAAGTTTGTGCTTCCATGCAAGAAGAAAAAGAAGGAACATCAACAATATGAAGCAATTTTATCTTGAAAAGGGATTATACATCAGAAAACATGTGCTGAAACCCTTCAACAAAATGCCATTGTTGAGAGGAAACACCAAAACATTTTGAATGTTGCAAGGGCTCTAAAATTCCAAAATGGCATTTATCTAAAGTACTGGAATGATTGTGTTTTGAGTCTTGTATATCTCACTAATAGGACCCATTCAACTCTTCTAAATGACCAAAGTCCTTTTGAGCTTTTATTCCAAAACAAACCCATTATTCTCATCTAGTGTTTAGTTGTCTTGCATTCGCTTCAACTCTCACACAAGGTAGACATAAGTTTGATTCTAGAGCGAGGAAATGCATTTTTTTAGGGTTCCTTCTAGAATTAAAGAATACAAACTTCTTGACCTAGAAACTAAAAAGGGTTTACTTGCTGTTGCAGCCATAAAAGGGTGGTTTTTATATCAATTGGATGTTAATAATATATTTTTCCAAGGTGATTTGGTTGAAGAGGCATATATGCAATTGTCAGCTGGTTATGATACTAATGGGAGTCCAAAAGTGTGCCAGCTTCGCAAGAGTCTATGTGGACTCAAGCAAGCTTCACGAGAGTGGTACTCTAATTTGTCTAGCTTTATCATTCAACGTGGCTTCATTCAATACTCAAGACTCATTTACGAGTATTCTAGTAGATGATGGTAATATAATCTTGACTGGAAACTGTATGGATACTATTAACAATCTCAAAGCTGCTCTTGATGCAAATTTCAAAATCAAGCATCTAGGAAAGTTGAAGTATTTTTTGGGAATCGAATGGCAAGATCAAAACAGGGGATATACACGTGTCAAAGAAAATATGTTCTAGACATTTTGGGAGACTTAGGCACCATAGGGTTAGCACTATCTGTTACACCCCACTCCCTAAAGTGGTTCCGAAGTAAGGCGAACCCCTGACTACACCACTTTGGAACAACAGTCACACCACTCCCCCGAAGTGCCATGTGTCCATCCGAAGTGGTTCCGAAGTAATGCCCACTCCTGACGACCTCAACATGACGTGCTACAAGGTGAAGAGTGGATCCACTGAATAACTGAAGTTTCTCTCAACTCTGAAGCGTTGAGCACTCCGAGTTACCCCTTACCAGATCCATCCCCCGCTACTGTCAGAAGGATTTCTGTCAGGATCTCCTCTACCTCCAGGAATTAATTGATGTGAAGTCTCTATAGACCTAGTTGATGTGACATATCGACTTTATGTCAACTCAGCTCAGAAGAACTAGCTGCCCTCCCACTCTAGATGCAGTTGAATGACGCCTATGAGCAGACGCCTCACACCGTCAGATGCATACATGTGTCCTACATTCAACGGTGCTCTACTTCTATAACTACCTAAGGTTTGGCAAGAGACAAAGATAATGAAACTCACACAACTTAGCTCTCCATACTAAGAAATATATATTCTCCCCCCACTCTCTTGCACAACTTGAGTACTGTTTCGATCACCCAACGCTGACTTGATCGTCGAAGTGTATGGGGCCGCCGCCACCACCGCTGGTTCCGACTGTGTGCTTCTAACTATGCATTATTGTGTGTAGGAAGAATTACATGGAGTAGCTATCCGTTGGCCACGTAGAGGATCCAATTCTTGAGGTCAACAGATTGGCGCTGTCTATGGGAAATCTTCCCATCCAAAAGTTCCACATTGTCCACTAGAAAAGTCACTGGCAAACTATCGACTTACCCTGAAAATGGAATGTTCTTGAAAAAGAACAACCCTGAAAATGGAATGTTCTTGAAAAAGAACAAAATCAACCTACAATCAAAGTTCTTAACACCGTTGAAAGAGTAGACAAGATGAGTTATAGTAATGAAGATGCAAATTTTGAAGGGCAAAGGGATGCCTCTGAAGAAGAGGTGATCCGGACTAATGTCACGCATCAGAGACCCCATCACCGGCATCACCGAGGCAATAGGACAGCAGCGCTCACTGAAGGAATGACTCAAATAGCTACGAGCATGAGGACATTATAGCTCAGAATGTGGCGATGCGAAAATTCTTCATGCAAGCCCAAGGTCATCAGGGTTTCAGATGCCTCAAGGATTTCTCCCAGCTTAAGAGATTCCTACATCTCATGGCCGAGGCCATTCGAGCCAGCACTGGGAACACCCTCTTGAAAGAACCACCCTTGAGAGGTAGGTATAGATATCACATCCTACGCACAAGGAAGCCATCCAGCAGAACCACCGCGAAAAGAGAACTTCCCACCAGAATATGAGCCACAAAGGTCGATCAGTATCTTCGATCGAATATGGTAGAACCCTAGCAATAGGGTCCGCTTCGTGCAAATATCAGTTCGAGAAGAGCATGAACAAGAACAAGCACCTCCCCTACCTAGAAACAGGCAGGAGAAGAGAAACCTAGTAGATTAGGGTAGTCGAGAAGAGGTACCTCCATCTCCCCAAAATGCATCAGAGAGGGAAGGCTCTGAACGGCCAGTCACTCCTACGAAATTGACGACGACGATGACAACCTCTCCTTCTCTAAAGAAATCTGAAGCTTCCCAATGCCTGCAAACTTCATGCCCCCTAAAATCCCAAAGTATGAAGGAAATGGGGACCCACAGAAATACTTGACAAAGTATTTGACGCAGATGAGCCTCAAAGGAGCCTCACCGGCACTGAAATGTAGGGCATTCATCTAACCCTCACAGGATCTGCTAAAGTGTGGTACAATAGGTTACCACCCCTGAGCATCAGAAGCTGGCCAGACTTGAAGAAGGCATTTCTGAACCAATATCTTTCACCAAGGAAAAGCCTGCAAGATATGAGGCAAGCTCCTGGTGAGACGATGAAAAGCTATCTCGCCAGATTCATTGATGAAATCACATACTACAAGCATGTCACTGACAGAGAGGCCTTTTCAGCCTTGAAAGGTAGCCTCAACATGAACACACTGTTCTGGAGGGATGTACACAGCAAGAATCCCACCACCTATGACGAGCTGGTTGAAATGATGAGGGTAAAAATCGTCAATGAGGATATGATTGACCACCGAAACCATGCGGATCAGGGACTTCCCCCGCCTCAGAGGCAGATGGGTCAAGGACCAGCCGCACACATCTTCACCCAACAATAGACCCAAGTCGGTCACACAGTAGCCCCACATTCGGGCAGACATTGGCTTCAGCCACTCTAAATGAAGTGCCAGTGCTAGCATATGAAAATACTCTTGCTAAAGCAGGACCATCCAGGGGAACAAACAACAATCGAAAGAAGAAGAAGAAGAATAAGTGATAAAACAGGCCCTGGAAGGGGCAATGTTCTGCACCTTTCACCAACTTTACGGACACGACACCAGCAAATGTAGGGATGCTCCTTGATTCTCGAACCAAAGTAACTCACGCTCCTCGAAAAGGGATGAATACCCCCATAAGTCCACCTCCCCGAATAGGGGAGAGAAGCGATATAGAGACCAATCGCAACAGAGGAGAGAATCCATGGACAGGGAAGAATCTAGGCATAGGGATTAGGCCCCATCTAAAGGCCAAGTTATCAAGAAAATTGATACAATCATTGGAGGACCTCACATCGGGGGCAATACTAGGAATACCCAGAGGAACTACACAATGGAAGCAAAGGATCTACCAATGATTACTTACATTGTCAATCAGACCCAAGAGGCCAACAGGATGGCCCTGATCACTTTCTCTCAAGAAGATGCACAAAAATTTCACCACCCCCATTATGATGCGTTAGTGGTAAGAGTTGTAGTGGCTCGAATCGGGCTCAAACGCATGCTCGTCGACAATAGTAGCTCGGTGAATATACTTTTCAGACCCACCTTTGGTAAAATGTAGATTGAACATGGGTTGATCCCCATGACTGACCCACTATTTGAATTTACTGGCGACAACATCATCCCACGAGGGCGAATTACTCTACCTATCGGGATAGGGTCAGCTCCCCTAGTGGCCCACCACTTTATAGAGTTCTTGGTGGTAGACCACAGATCAACTTACCAGGAGTATTGTGCCGACCTGGCTTGAAAGATCTTTGGGCAGTTACATTCATCAATTACTTGTGCATGAAGTTCTCAACTGAGCATGGGATTGCCACAGTTCGAGATGGCTTGAAAGATCTTTGGGCAGTTACATTCATCAATTACTTGTGCATGAAGTTCTCAACTGAGCATGGGATTGCTACAGTTCGAGACGACCAAATGGGCTCAAGGGCAGGCTACCTCAACTCTCTACGAAAATTTGAACCCCGCATTGTTATTGCCATCATAGCAGAGGCCGCCAATGAAGCCGACGTGGATACAAAAATGTTCAACACCCCTAAACAAGGGCATACCTCCGAACAGGAGGAAAACGTCGACATGGTAGAGGCCCCTGAAGAAAAGCACCCTCTTGATGAGTTGGATCCTCGAATCATTGAATCCGAACTAAATGCGACCCCAATGGAAGAATTGAAAACTTTTCCCACAAACCCTGAAGACTTAACTCAGGTCTTGCAGGTTGGGAAAGTGCTATCCCCCGAAGTGAAAGAAGAAATGATAAACTTCTCGAAAAGGAACTTGGATGTCTTCGCCTGGAAGCACGAAGACATGGTGGGAATAAAACTAAGGGTCAGCTACCACCACCTTAACATTGACTTCTCCTACGCCCTACATCAGCAAAAAAGACGAGCCCTCAACTCAGAGCAATATGAAGCGCTCAAAGAAGAAGTCAACAAATTAAGCCGCAGTGGCTTTATCAGAGAGGCCATCTATCCGAAGTGGATATCTAACCCGTTCCTCATAAAGAAACCTAGCGGAAAATGGAGGGTGTGTGTAAATTTCACAAATCTAAACAAAGCATGTCCTAAGGACAGCTTTCCTCTCCCAAGGATGGACCAATTGGTGGACTCCACTGTTGTACATGAGCTCTTGAGCTTCATGGATGCATACTCAGGATACAATCAGATACCCATGTTCCAACCTGATGAGGAATTCACATTGTTTATGACAGACAGAGGATTGTATTGCTATAAGTTGATGCCCTTCGGATTGAAAAATGCCAGAGCTACATATCAGAGACTGGTCAATATTGTGTTTACCGAGCTCATTGGCAAAACTAAGAAAGTCTACGTGGACGACATGCTAGTTAAAAGTATCCAGGCGAACGAACACATAAGTCACCTTGACCAGACCTTTCAGATTCTTAGAAAGTATAAAATAAAGTTGAACCCTCTCAAGTGCACCTCCAGGGTAGCTTCGGGCCAATTTCTAGGATATATTGTAAACCAAAGAAGAATCGAGGCGAATCCAAAAAAGATAAGGGCCTTACTGGAAATGAGATCACCTCAGAAGCCAAAGGAGGTCCAAAGCCTAGACAGTTGGATAGCCACACTCAGCCGCTTCATCTCCAGAGCCACTGACAAGAGCCTACCCTTCTTCAAAGTCTTGAAGTAAGGAAAGAAGTTCCAATGGACGGATGAGTGCGAGAAAGCCTTCCAAGCACTTAAGAGAGGCACCCCTACTATCCAAACCTGAACTACGAGAACCCCTGCTGCTGTACCTAGTGGTCTCAGACGAGGCTGTCAGCTCGATTCTTATCAAAGAGAAGAACACGTATCAACTACATGTGTACTATGTTAGCAAGGCACTACTCCCAGTAGAGACGCACTACCCAGTTACGAAAAAGCTTGCACTCTCCCTTGTTACAGCATCAAGGAAATTGAGGCCATACTTTCAGGCCCATTCAATTGAAGTGCTCACCAACTTTCCCTTGAAACAAGTATTGCAGAGAATAGACGCTTCAGGTCGTCTGCTAAAATGGGCAATCGAGCTCAGTGAGTTCGACCTACTGTTCTGACCCTGAAACGCCATCAAGGGACAAGCTCTCTCAAATTTTGTGGTTAAGTTTATCAAAGCCCCAAAAACGGAGGTGACAATGGAACCAGCCAAGCCCTAAACATAGAACCTATTTGTGGATGGATCGTTAGGAGAAGCTGGCTCCAGAGTAAGAGTCGTTTTGGAAATTCCAGAGGGCCATAAGCTAAACTATACAGTCAGGCTTGGCTTCAAAGCCTCAAACAACACTGTGGAATATGAGGCCCTCCTAGTAGGCCTTAGACTAGTGAAAGAAATGCAAGTCAAAAGGCTCCTAGCAAGTAGTGACTCGCAGCTTGTGGTAAGTCAGGTCAACGAAAAATTTACAGCCAAAGATAGTGGCATGGTTACGTATCCGAAATTGGTTCTAAACCTCGCCCCTCACTTCGAGATATTCAAACTAGTTCAAGTCTCGAGCCTCAAAATTACACACGCCGACGTCCTGTCCAAATTGGCCAGCAGTAGGGATTCGAAATTGCTAAAAATTGTCCCAATTGAGTGCCTACTGAAGTCCTCAATCTTTGGAGGCGAAGAGGTACTATGGATTGAAGGCACCCAACTTTGGATGCAACCCATCGTAGCCTATCTCAAAGATCAATCGCTGTCAGTCTCGAAAAGCGAGGCAAAGAAATTGAGGAGAATGGTTGTTCACTTTGTTCTCTAGGAAATGTGCTCTACAAAAGGGGCTTCGCCTCACCTCTTCTCCGATGCGTTGGAGGGGAAGAAGCCCTATATATACTCAGGGAGATCCATGAGGAAGTCTGCAGTAACCACTCCGGAGGAACAGCTCTAGCGCACAAAGTACTTCGACAAGACTACTTCTGGCCAACCCTAAAAAGGGACACTTGCCAGTTTGTTAAAAAATGTGACAAGTGCTAGCGCTTCTCAAATATTCAAAGGTAGCCTTCTCAGAGCCTCTTTGGGTGACCAACCCGTGGTTGTTTGTCAAACGAGGCATCGACTTTATTGGCCCGCTCCCAAAAAGGGAAATGAAGTGTTATTTTTGCCATCGTTGCCATTGACTACTTCACCAAGTGGGTCAAAGTTGAACCTCTAACAAGAATCACTGAAGTGAACACCACAAAGTTCGTCTGGAATAACATCATTTACCGGTTCGGCATTTCCTACTCTTTAGTGTCTGATAATGGAAGGCAATTCAATAACAAAAAGATGCAAGACTTGTGTGACGAACTCAACATAAGGAAGGACTTCTCAACACCTCATTACCCTAAGCAAATGGGCAAGTTGAGGTAGTGAACAAGACTATCGAGCATACCATGAAAAGGAAGCTTGATGCCTCGAAAGGGGGATGGGTCGATGAACTTTCCCATGTCCTCTAGGCATTCGAACAACCTGTCGAACCGCAACAGGTACCCTTCTCCATGACCTACGGATCCGAAGCCATGAGTCCTGTCGAGTTGGGAATCCCCTCTCATCGTCGGATACATTTCAATGAGATTGGCAACGACGAAACTCAAGTGTACGAACTCCACCTCTTTGCAAAAATGAGAGATTTATCCCAAATAAAATTAGCTAAGTATCAAAGAAGATGACCCGCGATTACAACTCCAAGGTCAGAAATCGAACTTTTCGTCTGGGAGACCTCATCCTCAGAAGGGTCTTCCAATCATCGAAGCCAATTGGGTCCGAAGTGTTTGGACCGAATTGGGAAGGTCCTTATCACATCCGCAAGGAGTCCCGACCCGGCACTTATGAAATTGAAGACATGAAAGGGAAAGTGATGCCTCATCAGTGGAACATTGAATACTTGAAAAAATACTATCAGTGATAAATGTATGTTCTGATCTAATCTCCATTTTCTCTAGTCTATCGTAACATTCCTATCTAAGTGTTGAAACTACCTAAGACAATGTTATAAGACTAAGTTATAATACATCAGTTCTCCGTTATGTTATATGGGTTAATCAATTTGTGCTTCAGTTCTTCAGTATATTATATGGGTCAATTCTTCTGTCATCGACTGGTTATTGGTAAGTGACATTTAATATTTACTTGTTACTCATCAAGATACAAACAGTCCAGCACAAATGAAAGAAGCAACAACACTTGAAAAAATTTAAATTTCATTAACATCAAATGGATTATAAAATGGGCCGGAGCCATTAAATTTAAAATCCTAATCTACATGCACTACTGGCTCCTTCTTCAGGGCTGCTTTGGTTGCCTAGGGAGTCTCAGCAGGCTCCTTAACAATGTTTGGCCGGCCTCCAGTTGGCCCACCGAACTTCGCTTCCAGGGCAGATATGTCAAGTGTTGGGTGAACCTCCCTTAGGTGTTCCAGCATGGATGGGTAACCTAAGTCCCGTCCTCAGAATAGCCTCACTAATGGCACACACCCCGACCTAGGATAACATGCCCGCTCGTCTGGCTTCGACAATATCAAGTCCACACTATCTGGGATCCAATACTCCTTCTTTAGCCTCTCAAGGTCGAAAGACTTCAATTTAGAAGGGTAGTCCAATCCCTCCTAGTGTACAGAAGTGTTTACTGGACTATCAAATCGTCTCCAAATGTTTTTCCCTCCTAATATCGCCTCTGATATTTTCGATGAAGTCGCCAATATTGGCTGGTCAACCTTCACTATGTCCAACTCTCTCCTGGATGACCCACTATCCTTAGAGGCCATTTTTTTCAGAAAAAATTACTTACGAAAATCAATCGAAATGGGTGCCCTAACACCGGAAAGATCCAAGACCAACTCCTAAAACTCGCTGGAGATTACAAAGAGACTGGAAAACCTTCAAACACCATCGAAAATTGCTAAAAAAATTTTGAGAGCAGAGAGTTTGATTTCACAAAAATGGAAACCTCTCAAAAAGCTCAAGTCCTCCTTTGATAGAAGACCCCAGACAATCCTCACCGTTGAATTCAAACGATGTCAATCTAGATCGTTCAACTCGTCACAAATCTTGGATCATTGAAATGAAATGCCAAATTTGATCAACGCCCAAGATCTGACTGTGCCCTTCACACACGCATAAATGCGTCGCCTCTAACAAACAATAGCCGTCAACAATAAGTAGCCGGGGCAGTCCTTTTTATGGGAACAGGCAGGACATCCAATTGTGGCCTTGGAAATACGTGACATCTATCACATCGATCAACGTCATAATTGTAAGCGCCTTGGATCAAGGCCAAGTCCCAAATCACCTTGGGTGAAGCCCTTCACCTAGGTTTACAAGCTTTGGTACAACTAACGCGAAGTCCCCTGTGGGTCACCACCTCGATCGTCGCGTTTCCTCAGCTTTACAAGGCTTTAGCCATCTCCCAATGCGTCGTCCCTTTTGGGTCAGCGCACCGATGGCAGATGAGCTCTTCATCCAGCTTTACAAGTTTCGGCACAACTGACACGGAGTCCCTTGTGGTTCACCGCGTCGGTAGCTGCATTCTTTCAGCTTTACAAGCCTTTAGCCATCTCCCAACGCGTTGTCCCCTGTGGGTCAACGCACCAGTAGCAGATAAGCTCCTTACTCAGCTTTACAAAGCTCAGACGCACTTAACGTGGAGTTTCCTGTGGGTCATTACCTCGATTACTGTGTTTCCTCTTAAGGTTTACAAAGCTCTAACCATTTTCCAACACGTCATCCTCAGCGTAACAGTGGCAGATGAGCTCCTCCCCCAGCGGAATCACCACTCATACGACTCGGTGGAATACTGAAGGGTCGTCATGAAACAATAATCGATCAACCAAGAGGACGGCCTACCCAGATCACCTTGGTTATCACTTCACCATAGCTAACAGGTGTTCGACACATCTGATCACTTTACCCTTTCACATCAGCAATTCATCAGAATCCGCAATACTTACTCTAAGGCCAGCATACACTCGAAAAAAAAGTCCATCAAGGATATAAATATTCATACCTGAACTTGGGGGACCACTGTTACACCACACTCCTTAAAGTGCCACGTGTCCATCCGAAGTGGTTCCAAAGTAATGCGAACCCCTGACTACACCACTTCGGAACAACAGTCATACCACTCCCCGGAAGTACCACGTGTCTATCCGAATTGGTTTCGAAGTAATGCCCACTCCTGATGACCTCAACTTGACGTGCGGTAAGGTGAATAGTAGATCCACTGAAGTAACCGAAGTGTCCCTCAACTCTGAAACGTTGGGCACTCCGAGGTACCTCTTTAACAAATCCCTCCACCGTCACTGTCAGAAAGATATCTGTCAGGATCCCTTCTGCCTCCAAGGATCAATTGATGTGACGTCTCTATAGACCTAGTTGATGTGACATATTGACTTTATGTCAACTCAGCTCAGAAGAACTAGCTGCCCGCCCACTCTAAATGCGGCTGATTGACGCCTATAAGTGGACGCCTCATACCGTCAAATGCATACACGTGTCCCTCATCCAACGGTGCTCTACTTCTATAAATACCCAAGGTTTGATAAGAGACAAAGGTAATGAAACTCACACAACTTAGCTCTCCATACTAAGAAATATATATTCTCCTTCCCACTCTTTTGCACAACTTGAGCACTGTTCCAATCACCCAACGTTGACTTGACCGTCAGAGTGTATGCGACCGCCACCACCACCACTGATTCCGATCGTGTGCTTCTGGCCGTGCA
This sequence comes from Olea europaea var. sylvestris, assembly GCF_002742605.1. Classification (NCBI taxonomy): domain Eukaryota; kingdom Viridiplantae; phylum Streptophyta; class Magnoliopsida; order Lamiales; family Oleaceae; genus Olea; species Olea europaea. The sequence goes on from NW_019264714.1 coordinate 219,207, forward strand.
TTGTTGTACGCAGGGAGAATTACGTGGAGTAACTATCCATTGTTCACATGGAGGGTCCAATTCTCGAGGTCAACACTATCCAAAATACATCTTGATCAAAATGTTAAGTTAGCCAAGGATGAAGGGGATTTACTTGTTGATCCTTCTATCTACAAGAGGTTAATTGGGTGGCTGGTATACTTGACTATAACAACACCAGATTTATCTTACTCAATCCAGTTATTGAGTAAGTATATAGACAAGCCTAGAGTACCACATCTCACATAGCACACAAGTGTTGAGATATCTTAAGACGGCTCCAGGTCAAGGCATATTTTATTCTTATACATCTAAACTCCAGCTGAAGGGCTATTTAGATTCGAATTGGGGGCCAGTCCTTTCCAGATACTAGGGGATCTGTAACAGAATATTGTTTTTTCATATGCTCATCTCTAGTATCATGGAAGTCAAAGAGCCAAAATGTGGTTTCATGATCATCCTCCGAAGCTTAATGTAGAGCAATGGCACAAGTTTGTCATGAACTAACCTGGATGAATTATTTATTTGAAATTTTGTAGGTTGACCATAGCTAGGCAGCAACAAACTGGTACTGTGATAATTGCCACAAATCCTAGTTTAAAGAACCAAATATATAAAAATTGATTTTCATATTGTTCAAGACAAAATACAAAGTGGAAGAATTGCTACTGAGTATGTTCACAATGGTTCTCAAGTGGCAGAAATTTTAACGAAGACTTTGAATTCTTCAAGCTTTTACTCTCACATGGACAAGATGGAAGTATTAGATATCTACTCTCCATATTGGGGTTCGGGGGCTGTTGAATGATGAAGGTCAATCTAATCAATTGGCAAGTTGTGATTCCACAAGGAGAGAAGAATCGAGAAGCAATTGAAACAAGCATGATGAAAAGAAGGAAGTTTTAGATGATACCAGAAGGGTCCAGAAGTTTTGCCTTATCAGTATTCTGTTATGCACAGTGTTAGACAATTTTTTGTCAAACGACCTCCCGGGCAATGATGTAACCTTGATTTTATTTACTATCAATCGGCCTTGGCCATATGATTGAATTATATATCGACACTATCATCGAGACAACCCAACCCACATCTCTATAGACCGTTAGAAGCAACCTATTTTAATAGTGTTGCTCATGGTTCGTTGTATTGACTTGGAGGGCTATGTTATTCATTTGGAGCCCATTACCTTATGTTGAGCCTTGTTTGGACCACTTAGCTTACCTAACCTAACGTACCATTTTTGGTCACTCATTTGGCTTATAACCTACGGCTCCTCTAAGCCTCCATTATGAAGAACACTCCATCTCTTTCCGTAACTTTAATTCTCGGTCTCTTTCTTTCATATAACATGTGTGGTTTCTCTTGGGCTATACATTGTTCTTCATCCTGGCCGACTCTTTGTGAGTATATATATAGCAATCGTATGTGGGAATGAAGGAGGTGGTACTTGGGTGTTGTTTCAATCGAGGTTGTGTCGATATATGGTGGAAACTGAGCCCGGTATCACCTTGGTTATTGCTAGAATTACACCCTACAACTGGTATCAGAGCATGGATCACCTTCTCCAACAAGAAATCGACCAAGAGGGGCGACGGGTTCGCGATTTCTTCAAAAAGGCCGAACCTACAATTGCTTATTCCGACCAAACGCGACCTCCGTTGGACGAACGGAGGCCAGAACCATAACCAACAGGTGGAGGTGCCTCTGGTGGTGAGATGCGTGGCGGCGGTGGCGGCGCGTGGCTGTTTGGCGGCAGCATTTTACTTATTTTGATTTCCTGAACGTACTAATGTGTTTGGTTTAGTGTTTCAGGTTGTGTAGAAAAGATTGGACGATTTTACCCCTACGAACTGCATTTGTTGCTGATTAGAAGTGTTATATTTGCTTAATCTTTAGGGCGAATAGTGGTGGTCCTAAAACAGTAAATTCGCATCTCTCCACGTTACGGACTCAGATAGGTCCGCTCTGGTAAATTGACTGAAACCTTTATATTTTTTGCACTAGCAGATCATCGTGTGGGGTGATCATTAGGTTTGGGGGTTGCCATTATTTGGCAGCCATTGCTTGTGCTAGAATTAGGGTTACGTGCTCTTGATTATTTGATTGAGTATTTGTCTTTTAGTTAAATCAGTATTTGAGCCTCAGTGACATAACTGTCATGAAATCAGTTATTTGCTAGACGTATCTTTTGTTGCATTGTTACTTCTGCTACTTATTTATTCCGTTAGAACTACCGTGACCTTACCCGTTCGAACATTCCCTTGATCTAAGATCGCGAGTCTTACGAAACCTTGGGAATCTAGAACGGTGTATACTATCTGTGACCCTAGGACTACTTTGTGTAGTTTGATTTTATTTTTGTGCTCTCTTTAACTATTGTGTAAAGATGACAACTCACAACTTTGATTTGGGAATTTTTAATGGAAAGGGTGATTTTGCTATTTGGCAACAAAAAATGAAGGGAATTTTAGTCCAACAAAAAGTTTCAAAGGCTATTGAAGGTAATTTTTCAACTGATTTTTCACAAGAACAAAGAGAAGAAGCCGATGAGCTAGCTTATACCTCAATCATTTTACACTTATCTGACGCCGTTTTAAGAAAGGTGGGTAAACTGAAAACCACTAAAGAACTTTGGAAAAAATTAGAAGACTTATATTTGCTTCAGTCTACACCGAATAAACTTTGCTTGCTCGAATGTTTTTTCAGTTTTAAAATGGATCCTTCAAAGGATCTCAATGACAATTTAGACGTATTTAACAAATTGGTGTAAGATATAGTTAATCGTGATGAGACTGTAACCGAAACTTATAAGGCTATAATTTTGCTCAATGCAATTTCTGATTCCTATAAGGAAGTTAAGAATGTCATCAAGTATGGTAGAGACACATTGACACCTGAAATTATCATAGATTCCCTTAGAA
>NW_019264714.1:223171-235421 GCF_002742605.1 Olea europaea var. sylvestris
TATATATATATATATATATATATATATATATATTACTAATGGAGAAGTGGTTAGAGGTTTGAACTCCTCTATCTCCTCTACCAAGATTGATCACACATACATATGGCATAATAGACTTGCTCATGTAGGCATCAAGGGACTTAAGCTACTTAATGAAAAATGTGCTTTTGGTAATGATGTGTGTTAGATTTGTCATTTTGTGATCATCGTGTGCTTGGTAAGTATCATAAAACTTCTTTCTCCAGGAATGTTAATAGAGCTAAAGACATGCTCGAATATGTGCACTCTGATTTGTGGGGTCGTGCTAGTAATCCCATATCGGGTGGGAATAGGTATTTCCTGTCTATTATCGATGACTACACTAGGAAAGTGTGGGTCTATCTATTGAAAGATAAATCTGAGACCTTTAATAGTTTTAACAACTGGAAAAGACAAGTGGAAAACTAAACTGGCAAGAAAATCAATTTTTTAAGGATAGGTAACGGCCTAAAATTCTGCAATAAGAAATTTGATAATATGCGTAAAGAAAGCGGCATGACCAGACATAAGACCGTTCCTTACACTCCTCAGAAAAATGGGGTAGCAGAAAGGATGAATAGGACCATACTTGATAAAGTACGTTGCATGATGATAAGTTCTGGTGTTCCCAAGTCATTTTGGGGTGAGGCTATTATGATTGCTTGTTATTTGATTAACCTGACTCCTTCTGCTGCATTGAATGGTGACACTCCGCATAAGAGATGGTCGGGTAAACTGAGTGATTACTCGATGCTTAGAACTTTTGGTTGTACATCTTTTTCTCATCAAAGTGAGGGTAAGCTGGAACCTAGAGCTAGGAAGTGTGTCTTTTTAGGATACCCAAAGGGTGTTAAGGGTTATAGGTTATAGGATAGAAGCTAAAAAGGGGTTAAGATCATCATAAGTAGGGATGTCACGTTTAACGAGAATGATATGTTATGTATTAAAGGGAAAACTGAACCTAAGAGTGAAACTGAACCAGGTGAAGAGAGAGACCCGTTTAAGGTGGAGTTAGGAAAGCTCAGTACACCTGCCCCTACTGTTCCTAATGTGCTGGAGATTCAAGTTCAAGAACTTGAGGTGGAGAATAGTGACGAAGAAATGATAGAAGAACACTATGAGGAAGAAAATCATTTAGCTAACTACAACTTAGTTAGGAACAAAGAGAAAAGACAAACAAGAGAACCTAGAAGGTTCGGTTTCAAATCTAAATTAGCCTTCGCCCATGCTAGTTATGAATAACTAGCTGATGACGAGCCAAAACCCTTTGAAGAGGCGATAGGTAGTGATCAATCTAATGAATGACTTAAGACAATGGAAGAAGAGATGAGTTCTCTAGAAAACAATCATACTTGAGAGCTAGTACCTAGGCCTAAGAACAAATCGATTGTTGATTGCAAATGGGTCTTTAAGGTTAAGGAAGGTATTAGTAGCTCGGAACCCTTAAGGTTTAAAGCTAGATTAGTAGCTAAAGGTTACACACAGAAGAAGGGCGTTGATTATAATGAGATTTTCTCACCAGTTGTAAAGTACACCACTATTAGGGTCATGCTCGCATTGGTTGCACACTTTGACTGGGAACTTGAACAACTTGATGTAAAAACTGCTTTTTTACATGGTAAGCTTGATGAACAAATCTTCATGAATCAACCAAAAGGTTTTAAGGATAAGTCAAAAACTGGTTATGTGTGCTTTCCGAGAAGATCCTTGTATGGGTTAAAACAATCTCCTAGACAGTGGTACAAGAGATTTGATTCCTTTGTACTCACTATAGGGTTCCAAAAAAGTAAATTTGATCACTTCTTGTATTTTCAACACAATAAGATTGATGATAATTATCTATTTTTGTTGCTCTATGTGGACGACATGCTTTTGATTGGATCATCCTCTAAGTGGATAAATAACATAAAAGCAAAACTAAGGGGTGAATTTAACATGAAAGACCTACGTAAGGCTAAGAGAATTCTAGGCATGGAAATAGAAAGAGATAGGTCAAATTTCGTTTTGTTCTTGCATCAGTCTTCATACATATCCAAAATATTGAAGAAATTTAATATGAGTGATTGCAAACCTGTCACGTTGCCTCTTGCTAATCATTTTGTTTTATCAAATGAACAATACCCTCGCAATGAGCGTGAAGTAGATTATATGAGTAGAGTGCCTTACTCTAATGTGATTAGTTCCATAATGTATTTGATGGTTTGCACTAAATCGAATTTAGGTTTTGTTATTAGTACTCTCAGTAGATACATGGCTAATCTGGGCCTGAACATTGGGAAGCGTTAAAGTGGCTATTAAAGTACTTGAAGGGTACAAGTGACATAGGTTTAAAGTTTAGTGCTAATAAAGAATGTATAAAATTAAAAGGTTTTGTAGATGCTGATTACGCGGGAGATAGGGATGGTAGAAGATCCACTTCGTCTTACGTGTTTACCTTATCTAATTCATGTGTTAGTTGAAAATCACAGTTACAACATATTGTTGCACTATCCACTACAGAATCAGAATATATTGCTATCACTGAAGCTATTAAAGAAGCTCTATGGCTTAGAGGCCTTCTTCATGAACTATGTGTCTTGAATGATTATGTGGTAGTGTATTCTAATAGTCAATCATCTATACATTTGTGCAAGAACCTCATTTCTCACGAGCGCACTAAGCACATTGATGTTAGACTCCACTTCATTAGAGATATAGTATTTTAAGAAGTGGTAAGACTTGAAAAGGTCCACACCCACTACAACCCTTCCGATATGGAGACGAAGGTACTGCCACTGGCAAAGTTTAGAAGTTGCAAGGAACTTCTAAATATTGGTACAGGTAAATGATTTCCACTTTTATTGGTTTTCTATTAGAGGTGTCACTAATGGGAGACATTTTCTTTTGCAGGTCCTTTGATACCAAGGTGGAGGTTGTTAGACAATTTGTTGTCAAACAACCTCTTGGGCAATGATGTAACCTCGATTTTATTTATTATCAATCGATCTTGATCATATGATTGAAATATATGTCGACACTATCATCGAGACAACCCAACCCACATCTCTATGGACCGTTAGAAGCAACCTATTTTAATAGTGTTGCTCATGGTCCGTCCCATTGACTTGGAGGGCTACATTATTCATTTGGAGCCCATTACCTTATGTTGAGCCTTGTTTGGACCACTTAGTTTACCTAACCTAACTTACCATTTTTGGTCACTCATTTGGCTTATAACCTACGGCTCCTCTACGTCTCCATTATGAAGAACACTCCATCTCTTTCTGTGACTTTGATTCTCGGCCTCTTTCTTTCATATACCCTATGTGGTTTCTCTTGGGCTATGCATTGTTCTTCATCTTGGCCTACTCTTTGTGAATATATATATAGCAACCGTATGTGGGAAGGAAGGAGGTGGAACTTGGGTGTTGTCTCAATCGAGGTTGTATCGATATATGGTGGAAACTGAGCCCAGTATCACCTTGGTTATTGCTAGAATTACACCCTACACATAGTTTATTTTTTATTCCTTTTGTTAAATTTTCTGTTTTTGTAACAGATTTTCTTTGCGTAGACATAGCATTGTAAAGAAATACAGGTTGTAAAGCATTGGTAAGATCAATGGAATTCATTTTGAAATTTCTCTGCAATCTTTTACTCTGCCGAACATTTCCTATTTCTTACAACAGTAAACCTCATTTCTGTCTCTCTCAGTCCAAGACATCAAATCAAATCAATATTATATAATCTATATAATATCTACATAAATATCATATAAATATAGAAAGTGAGAATATGTTGTATCCTTATATTTTTTGTTTGTAATCAACGTTGTCCTAATTTAATCTTCCTAATTACATTCATCACATATTCCTGCATTAAGTTTTTTGTGGTTTCTAGGGGGACCCCATTTTAAACTTTCCTTATCACATTTATAACAATAATTCATGCATTAAGATACCTTTTTCATTATTTTCACTACAAATTTCACTTATTTTAATTTGTAATCATTCTTAAATTTTTTGTTAATGGGTTTGAGTAGATGAGTAAAAGGGTGATAAATTTAATTACTGGGAAACGGGTCCTGAATACCCCCATTGCAGAAGGGTTACAACTGCTCACAGGCCCAAAGATTACTGCCTTGAGTTGATAACATCCAATAGGCTGAACATGGATAAGCCTGAAATATTTTGAAGACAAATACAACTTAAAGGGCAAATTTTAACCAAAACTAAATTGAGATTGTTGATATTGGTTTGGTTCCAAAGAATACATAGAAGTGAATGATTCTATTTACAAATTAATCAAAGTTTAATAAGTGATTTTGGTTCTTGAAATATTCCTAACGAAACTCGATTAGCAACATGATTCAAATTTCCTTTTTTCTTTAGTGGTATTGACTCACCCATTCACAGCAACCCTAATGATAGATTCAGTGAAAACATTGATTTTAATATCATCGGTTTCCTTCCACATAGACGATCATATTATCGATGTTTCATCATTATAATGATAAATAGCATTATTTATGGAAGGTACAATGAAAGCCAGTGTATGCCACAGTTCTTCTCATGTGTTCGCCAATCACCTTTAACAGCTAAGCACTTGCCACATTTTCGACATGCAAATTGTTTAATCCCATGTTTTCTCTTGTAATGTGTTTGTCGATTCCAAAAATCCTTGAGCGGTTTTGCCCTTGGGCTATTTGTGTTGTTCTTGCACCTTTCTTCACAGCCGTAGCAAGGAATACCGTGCATGGCTCGAGGTTTCGTTCCCTTAATAAATTCAGGCCCTCCGCGATATTCCGAGCCATGAACCCGCATGTGCATCTACAACAAAATAACATTCAGATTTCAATACAATTTCTCGTACCAAACATGTTAATCGTTAATAAAACATGTGAGGATTTATGTAATAAATAGTTGCACCTAAAGATTGTTATAGTGATTGATGGTCTTCTTACACATGTGACAAGTAAAAAGAATGAAGCCAACCAGGATTTTTTTCGGAGTTGGTATACAATACTGGGTATTTGCAGCTAAATTTGCATCTTTACTATCTTGATAATCACTTGAATTCGACAAGCCATTGGTGCAGTTTGAAGGGCCAATGTGCAAGGCAACATTAATGGCATCATCTTCTTTTTCTTCATGATGCTGTGGATTAGGGTTTTTGGGATCCAATTCATTTTTTTTCCCTTAAAGAAATCAAATGGCTTAATTTCCTTGTCAGCACTACTGAAGCTAGAGAAGAAAGAAAAATGAATAAATGAAAAGCATGAAGCATCCATGTTTTGAGTGGAGTTGTCTTTCGTATTCAAGGTATCTTATAAAGAGACAATGCAACCTTTGTTGAAGGGTTGTTTGTATACAAGTTATGGTAAAAATGGATCTCGCTACATGTACGTCAAAATTTATATAGTGGATTATATAATGTTACATAGCACTTTACCATTTGCCAATTTAAAAAAAAATCAACTTTTTTCATATTATGTAACCCATTATATACATATTTATATACAAGTAGCAAAATCTGATAAAAATATATGTTCGATATGAACATTGCATGGCACATTTTGATCGTTATTGAAGGATGGCTCAAAAATCAAGTCTAGACATATACCTAACTTAATAAACTTAGATTCATAATGACCTCTATATCGAGAAAGCACTTTGAATCTATTGAAGAGTTCAACGACATGGCTAAGATCTAATGTGAAAGAGGATCGTCCTGATACGAGAGATGAATGACATTGAAGGACAGTAGGGGTGGGGTAGGATGGGGGGATTAGTTGGTGACACCTAGTTTTGGTTAAAAAAGTAAAAATTTAATTAATTTCTTAATTAGTGTATTTAATTAGTGTGGTCCTGTTAAATGCCAAATTCTGCAACATAAAATAGCGAACTGGGCGGAGCCCCATTAGGTCCAATGTGGGCAGATGTCCGCACTGGACTTTTGGGCCCAACTCCATAGGCCTAGAATTTATTATTATTATTATTATTATTATTATTATTATTATTATTATTTGCCTGTTTCTGTTTTCAAGCCTAGAGAAAAGCCCAATGCCCATAGCCCACGACCCGTTTACTGACCCAGTGACCCTAACCCATTCCCCTCAAAAATCAATTAACCCGTTTTCCTCTTCATATTTCATTCATTTGAAAACGGAAATCAAAACCCTTACCTTCGTGTCTCTCGTGAGTTCGTCTCGTCCAGACCGGTCGCCACTTCCTCTCTGTCGGCGCCAGTCACTGCCACTTTCCAGCCATTCTAGACTTCCAGTCCGACATCTCCTAGATTAGGCACTCTAATCTCCGTCTCCGACTCTAGTCGTTGATCCGTCGCCACTCCTTAAACCACCAACCGCCACCAGAACCGACTATTCTTCCAGCAATTGGAGGCAACCAGCCCAATGAAAGAAGAAGCCAAAAGAAGGTGAAGTTCCTCCCAATTTCAATTTTCACCAGTATAGCAAACTGGCAGTGTCCAGTGATTTTGAATTTTTTCCCTTATTTGTTATTATTTTGAATTTTTATTTTTGTCTTTAACATATGAAATGAAATTAGCACTTTGGACTTCCATTGCTCAAAGAGGCACGGACAGTAGGCTTCCGGGCTTCCAGTGGAGTGTGGACTGTGAAATTGTAAGTTCAAGTTGCTTAAGATTTGGAACTAGTATAAATTGTATTGTAAAATAGCGAATTGGACGGTGAATTGATAATGTGAAATTGTGAATTGCATTGTGAAATGTGAATTGCATTGTGAAATGTGAATTGCACTGGATTGATAGTGTATATTCGTATTGGACTGCGAATTCATTATGTAAAATTGTGAATTGGACTGTGAATTGAAATTGTGAAATTGTGAATTTGTGATGAATGATAGCACAATTATTTATGTAGAGAAAGATATATTTTTGAAGTTGGATAATTAAGTTATTGTACGACGATATCAAAATATAAAAACTCGCAATGAACAAGTTTAATATATAAATTATGTTGTTTTTAGTATTATTGTAATATTGTTTTATTTTTTTATCATCATTAAATTCATGATCAAAAACTCAACGTTCGGCGTTGAAAAATGTTGCCCGCACTGAAATCAAATCCTAGCTCCGCCCCTCAATAGCAGTGAGTTTGAAATTAGGGTTTCAATCCATATTTGGCCTTCCTAGACTGAGATATTACGTAGGAGGCTGGATAATACATGTTGTTATGGTGGAAGTTCTTTGCTCACACGATTCTTCTACATAATTAATTTTAACGGCACACATCATAATTTTATCAACTCTTAAACAATATATTTCATATTTTTCTATCAAAATCTATTAATTTTTTTATCAAATACTTTGTCAAAGGACTCACTAAATAGACTAAACCGTCTATAAATTACAAAAATAATCAAGTTCATATAATTTCAAATAATTATAAATGGAAAGAACTCATACTAATAATATGTATATAACGATGACATTATAGTGAAATTATTTACAAGTATATTAACTTAAATATTTATTCACATTTATAAAAGTATACTAGAAAATTAGTTGCATAACAGAAAATTTCGTCATAGGGTGCTTGAAAATTAAAAGAATAACGAAGTGTATACATAGCCTCCGTTACACAAATTTATTAGAAATTTTTTAGGAGGAATAATATTGAGTTTAACAAATTGTGTGGATAACAAATGAGTAGTACTTATGAATATGTAAATGAAATTAAAGTTTGACTATAATTTAGTAGAAAAATGAACTTATAAATAACTTATTTTAACATAACCAAACACATGCATATACTTGGAAGTAATTGACATGAGTGGGTTAAATGTCTTATACAAAAATATTTCGTAATTTCTTCCTGGGAGCCCCATCATAGTTAGGACATCTCTGGGCATGTATGCTAAATTAATTTCAAAGTTTTTATTTTTATTTATTTATTATTATTATTTTTTGGGTACTAATATTGTTGCACAAAATTTCGATGTTCATTAGACCACTAGTTCTACTTATTAACACTGAATTTAAGACTAATTTTAAAGAACTACTTATTTTTACATTTGAGTATATAGAAACATCAGTGTAATCATATTACTTATTGCCTTATCAATAAAGTATCAGCTTAATTAGCCAAACATGCATTAATTAAACGTTAAGAGGAAGGTAATAGATAGCCAAAGATTAGGCAAGAGTCACAAGGAATATAGTGCTTAAGTAATTAAGCCAATTTTTCTATCAAATCATGATTGATCATTTGTACAATAATTAAAAGGATATGTGTGGGACAAATCTCGTATAATTAAAGGCTTTAAACACTCGTCAAAGAACAATAACAAGAACATTATCGAGTTATTCCAAACTCTAAAAGTGGGTTGTCTGTGTTAAAAAAAAATTTCATAGCGTCTTGTCAATATATCACTCTATCCATAGAGCACATAGCCTACATATATCAAAATTGACTTAAATCTGTAATGTCAACTGTTAATATATTATCGATTTGTCCTTCCTACTATCGTTATTGGGTACTACATATAGCATATATTTTTCTTCAAAATCTAAGTAACTTAACTACAAAAAATCGGATAAAGTCACAAAACTTGGTGATTTTTTTCCTCAGGAAGAAAGAATATAAATGAAATTGCAAGCTACATTTCGTGCTAACAACAATACTTTTTTAAAATGGCCATGCATATATTTCCATAGCTGCATTTTTAAATTGTTAGCGGGTTGAATAAAAAATTTGATGCAAATAATTATTGAGAGGGGAGAACAAATATTAATTTGAAAAAAAAAATGAAAATTGTACAAATAAGCAGTTTTGATCATGAATTTATACTCCAGTGAGTTTCTTAAGAAGTCGCACTTCCTGAAGTAGCAGGACCTGCTTCTGTTTCTGTTGAGGCTTGACGAGGGGGAGGAGGAGCCAGTGAATCTGCACCGAAACACGACATTAACTTATTGATTACAAACATCATTTTGCCAGAAAATAACATGAAAATAAATTCTGTACAAGAACTTCCCCTTCTTTGTTTAGGCCCATGGCACATTATGGACATCTTTGTTACTACATCGAACACACATATATATAATGTTAATTTGTTGTCTCGTCCAGTTCGACATACTAAACGTTCCTATTTACAAGACAATTCCTTTTGCAATTTTAAAGACAAAAACCAGTCAATTTACCAATTTTAAGAAACTGGAGTGAGCCACCCTTCGACTCGCATGAGTTAGTTCGGGAGCCTACTCACCTCAGGCTGACGAGCAACTTGTATTTTAGCCAAAAAGTGGGATTTTCAGCTAAAAAATAGAGGCAAACTCATGAAGCGAGTTGAGCACAACTTTCTTAAGGTTAGCCGATTCATACTCAACTTGCTCCATTTAACATCCCTACTAAATATTGAAGATGTACAATATATATACAATAGGTAGTGCAAATAATATTATTTCATTCGTCCCATTTATATAGGCTGATTTTGTTTTCCATGAGTACTAAGAAGTCTTATTTAATTTTATTGAAAATGCAACTTCTACCAAAAACTTTCCTATTTTACCCTCATTTATATTTGTATAACTTCAAGATTATGCGGAAAAATTGGTTATAACTAGACAAATAAAATAAGGGTATATTAGTAAATGAACAAAATAAAATATTTTCAATAAAGAAACTGGACTATATAATTGAGAAAAGAAAATAAGAAAAATCAACATATATAAATGGAACAGTGAGGTAGTTTTTATCCATCTAAAATGTGTTTAAAATATCAATGGAATTAGAAATGTACTCATCAATAATCTACCAAAAGAGATTCTTTAAAAAAACTATAATCAATTTTATCCTATGTTTATCTACCATTATTTTAAAATTCTATTTTTTTCAAATTTATTTTCAACAATACATTCTTACAATAAAATATTTTGCACGTAAATTCAAAATTTTCTTACTTTTTAATCACATTTTTCAAAAATTCACTATTTGACCCTCGTTTGACAAGCATTTCTTGGAAAGAATAAGTTTTTGAATAGTGGATTTTTAGATAATGTATGGTTAAAAAAAAAAATTGGATTTACGTGATGAATATTATATTGTAGTGGATAAAAATGAGTATGAAAGAAAAAATTTAAAAGAATGATTTCTAAATGAGAGTTCTAAAAACTTCTTTTCCTACTTTAATTAGGAGAAAAATAAAAAATAAAAACGCTAGCGTAGAATCTTTAAGGTGAGAGTGGGCCTGAGTAGAAAGAGGCACTGCATCATACAGAAACTTCAGAACGTGTCCAGTACTTTTGTAAGTATACACTGATGCCTCTCTGGCATATGACTTTCTATTGACCCATCAATGGGTCACCCCCATATAAATAACAGCTCATATCACATGGTCATACAGTTCCTTTTTTATACCATCAACTCCCCCAAAATCTAATGTGTCCTTTGTAACAAAGATCTATGTAATTAACTAAGGTTAAATAATTACACCAACAGTATCACTCATACCATCCATTCTAGTTGGAGATCGGACTCGTCTCGCACCAGTAAGATCAAGAACTGACCCAAAAAAACGATTTAGTTGCAAACTAAAGCAACTGCATCTTAAAAGAATCGGGATGAAATTCGGTTAACCAGTGAATTCAAGTTGAACCGTGTCAAGATCCAATGACGTATATCATGTTATGATGTTAAGAACACTTCGAGTATTAGAACCTTAGCATTTTGATATCGGTAAGACCTTGGTCAAACTCTTACCATTAGGCCAACTATATCAAGTTTTAAAACATTGATATCGTCTTATGAATATAACAAACCGATTTGATCCAATTTTTAACCCAACCTTGTGACATATCTAAAATTATATTGCTATTGATATAACTCAATAAGTAAAGGATGATTACCAGTTGGAGATGACAGAGGACGTCTTGTTGACTGTAGTAAAGGAAGACGAGGAGGAGGCGGAGGATAGGTGGGACTGGAGCCCTCCATCTGCGTGGGATAGTACAGATAAGACGGTCCTTGGATACGTTGCGCCTGGGGTATAGAAAACGTCCCCCTTGGTTGCATGGAATATCCGTAGTAATATGGATTGGCCATGGCCGACGATGAACTCCCATATAACTGATTATAATATTGTGCTTGCTGAACATGAGGGTTATACATAGTCTGTCCAACCAAAATTTATATGAACTACATAAATTATTTTTTGACACTTCGTTGGATAAGCATGTAAACTAATAAAGTAATTATAATTATAAATCAATAGTTATAAAAAAGCTAACCTGAGGATAACCATAATCAGGTGGATATGTTGCATACCTGAAAGAGTAAACATAATTGAATTGAGAGAGAATTAAACAATTTTATCTTCGATTCTGAAGTTAGAGCCGAGAACCTAACCGATTATAATCATTTTTTTTTATTTTATTATTATTTTTTTTAATGTATGGACACCCAATTAATCACCAACCACACTATGGTGGTTCCACAATTAAATATACATCATTTCTTGTAGTTTGAAGGATCAGAAAATTGAGTTACAACTACATTGCAACTAACTCATTACATACATTAATAAAAGGACAGTTTCTTGAAATGCTGACAGGACAAATAAACGTGTAGTATTAGGTATCATATAAATAGTATGCTCAATTGGACAGAATTTATTAGTGTTAAGAAAAAACATATATGAAGTTATTCCTCGACTGTTGTGAACAAGAATATATATGCCGAGATAACAAATATATCGAGTTGTCTTGTTCTCAAACTATTGGACTATTTCAAAGCAGTAGGAATTAAATAATTGGTTTAGTAGGTTAAAAAAATAGTAGTGCAATCGAAGCCGGCCAAAAAAAATAGACAGACTCATTCAAAACTTTATTCTTACCAACAGCCAGGGTGGCTCATGGTACACAATTTATAATTTCCTAACTTAAGTTGTATTTTACTATTGAATATTATTGTTATATCAATCATGCTATGGGTACATTGCGGTATCCAACGGGGTGTCCCGTCTTGGCATTAGCCGAGGCGCTTGCCACGCCGAGGCTCACCGGCGCCTCGGCCAATACCGAGGCGCCAAGTGTCCGTTTTGGACACCCCGTTGGACACCTCGGTGTACCACAAGCATTATTCTTGTTAGATTATATCTATAATATTCATCGTGATTAAAAATATTATGTTTCTGTATTGTAATAATTATTTTTTTATGAAATTGTAAAATCTATTATTACATTGATCGATTTATAAAAAGTTAATTATTATTCTCTC
>NW_019264714.1:238388-239940 GCF_002742605.1 Olea europaea var. sylvestris
TTATACTATTCCACACTCTTAAGATTCATCCAACTGAATAATTAAGTTTATGATTTGAGAAAGTCTATTATTTGAAGAATTATCTCTCCACATTCTCGTTGTGATGTTTGTCTCTTAATTAATCGTTCCTAGTATTTTATGCTAACCTAAATTAGAATTGATCTAGGCCTTGTCTGAGCTCCATTTTAACGAGGTTTTAAGAAAATGTATTTTTAAATAATAATTTTTTTGAGAATCTTTGGTTAAAAAAGAAAGAAATGTTTTGAATTTGCATGTAATATAATTTTATTGAAAAATGTATGGTTAAAAAAAAAAGAAATAAATAAATTAAAATTAAATGGAGCACCAGGCTTAACCTCTAAACAAATGATGCACGAGTTTAATGCGCGAAATTTGAGTAACAATCCTAATTTTAGAAAATTAATTTCCAAATAATTTTATCAATAAGAATATTTTTCCAACTCTAATAATTATTAACGCTTATTTTCATAAATTTAATTTTTTAGATTTGTCACAAACAAACTGATGAAAACATACAAAACAAATATTATTAATGTCTACAAGTAACAAAATAATTATTTAAGATTAAAAATGGAGTTTTATAGATGAAAATTTAATAAAATTTACTTATCGATAAAGTTCTGTCTTTAAATAAAATTATTTAAGAGATTATTGCACCCTGAAATTATTTTTATTATTTTGTAAAAGCCTGCTTAAAAATTTTTGCTCAAGCATCTTGAATCGCTTTAGTTGCCTTTTTGTTTTAAATAAACAAGAAACCATAGAAAGAATGGTTACGGTTAAATTTTTTTTACTGTAGTCTCTATTTTGGTCCTTTCTCAAAAATTATTTTTACTCAAACTCACTTTCAATTACATATTTTATAAGACATATCTTAATTATACCTTGTATCAAAATATATTTAAAATTTTTGATATTTAATAAATCAAATAGGGACCTAATTCGTAGATAACATAGGTGAAATCAATGGAGGATCCAAGAATTCAAGTGAACTATGACGGATCCAAGCGATTGTTATCCAATATATGTGGGAAAAATGAGTCTCTAGCTATGGATCTCCAGGATGTATTGGTCGTTTTCTTCTTTAATTTTATTTGTTTCACCTAGAAATGCCCGGTGTAGTTGTATAGACATTTATTTTGGATTTGTAATGCTCAAGAATATTCAACGTATTTGTATTTGATCAATATAGTTCATATTTACCAATAAAAAAATAAAAATAAAAAAATTAGTCATAGCTAGCTCAGACGATCGTAATGATTCGCTAGGAGTTGACTCCGCCCGTGCGTCGAACGACGTAAAACTGTATTGACACAAGTTTTGGACATGAAGAATACGAGGCAGGCACGTAGTGATTATCTTAGGTTGTTGCCAGCGTTACGGACGAGGAGACAGCAGTTAATTACAAGTCCGTGAACTGGCAACGTGGGCTCTTGTCATTCTCGTAGAACTATGAGCTGGATTTCATCTACTTTTCTTTTCTTTTCTTTTCTTTTACATAACACACCACATTGAAATGCGTAGCCAACTA
>NW_019264714.1:241112-285748 GCF_002742605.1 Olea europaea var. sylvestris
AATCAAATACAAGTACACCGGGCATACCCGGGCGAATCAATGTCCATAAACATAAACAAATACTCCGGACATACCCGGGCAAATGTAAGGGAGAAATAAAAATGAAATATTCCGGCCATACCCAGGAGATACAATCAAGTGGAGTACATAAAAACTCAATGTCCCAATGCTAAAGACTCGAAATGGATCAAGACATCCGAATACGAGGTGAACATAACTTTGTATACGTGTGTCTTGATCCGTCTCACAATGCTATCCAAGTCGGGATTGAGATCTTCAAAAATCTTCCTATTCCGTGTCAACCAAATATAGTAAACCGTAGTGGCAAGAGCAAGCCTCTTCAATTTCTATTTTCGATTTAATAGGACAAGGTTATTCTATAAAATTGGCGTCTGATGCGCTTTGCATTTTAATCAATAAAGTTTCTACTATTATTAGATGTTTGATAAATGGTTTTTATAATTTAACAATTCTACATATGAAATAAAAAGTTACTTCTATAAACTATAAAATGTCGTACCATAATAGTGGTACATATCTATGGCATCTTAAACAAATCAACCTTAATAGAATACAACAATTGACTAGAGATGGCCCTTTCAACTCGGTTAGGATCTAACCATTGTCAATTGGTGATTCTTGTTTGGAAGGTTATAAGACCAAGATATTATTTTTTATTTTTTATTTTTTTTTGACAAAAAGGGTAAGAGCCAAAGATGTATTGAAACTAGTATATTCTGATATATGTGGACATGTGAATACACTTGAGAAGGGAAATTATGAGTATTTCTTTATAGATAATTACTATGGATTTAAATATATTTGCCTAATGGCTTAAAAGTCAGATATTTTTTAAAAGTCAAAATATTATAAGACTAAGGTCAGGAAACATTTGGATAAGAGCATTAATACACTTTGATCTAATTGAGGTAGCGAATACCTCTCTAGAGAATTCTAGGACAACTAAGCAGGAAATGGTAATATTTCTTAATCAAATACGCCTAGTATACCCCCCAACAGAATGGCGTTTCAAAAAGAAAAAAACATGACATCGTTAAATATGGTTAGGGCAATGAAGAGTTTCACAACTCTACTTATCTCATTTTAGGATATACACTGAATATAGTTGGATATATTATTAACTTAGTTCCTTTTAAACTGTTCTCAAAACTCTTCTGAAATTTTGGAATTGATTTAAGTCCTATATATATTATATCCGAAATTTGGGGGTCCAGCTCATGTGCTGAAAAAGTAGAAAAGCTGGAGTCTAGGTCAGAGATGTACCTGTTTGTAGGATATCCTAAAGATACCAATGGATAATTTTTTTTATAATCACTTGATAGAGAGGTCTTTGTTAGCACAAATACAACCTTCCTAGAAGATAATATAACGATCGTCAGTTCAAGAAAAAGGTCGCGTTGGAAGAAATGAGTGGGAACAATTCTACATCATCAATTCCTGAAAGACAACCTAGGACAATCATCCATGGTGTCAAATATACTAGGATAATGTGATCTGAATGGGATAGATGAGTTGTTATCTGATTCAATGGATCAATAGAACGTTGAAAGTAATGAGGAGATAATAGTGTTACCTAATGATATTGCCAGAATGATAAAAATATTACGTTTCAAATGATGCCACAGTCCTAGATTAATTGCCTCTTAGACGAAGTCGGATAATTATTAGTTCACCTTCCAAGTACTTGTTGAGTAGAGGGTCCAATCTGATAATTTTCATGGTATAAGTTGATGATTTGACTTCATATAAGGAGGTTATGTATGATGTGGATTCAACGATCTATTTATGAATTGAAGCAGAAATCGATATCTTGGAATAGATATTTGACAAAGTAATTAGGACATATGGTTTTAAACAAAATTTTGATGAATCTTGTGCTATAAGAAGATACAAGATAAAATTATAATTTTTTTGGTGTTTTATGTGGATAATATCCTATTCATTAGAAATGGTGTGGGAGCATTATCGTCTACAAAAGTGTAGTTGGCACAAGAGTTTCGTATGAAGGACTTAGTGAAGCTAGATATGTTCAAGATTTCAGAACTTGAGAGATCAAAAGATCAAGATAATAGCTTTATCTCAAGTCTCTTATGTTGACAAGATTCTTATTAGATTTCTATCCAAGATTTACTTTCAGGCATTGAATCAAACTCTTTAAGGATCAGTCTTCTAAGACTTCTAAAGAAAACGAGTACATGAGTAGGATATTTTATGCATTGACAGTAAGTATTCTCATTTATGCTATACTGTATAATAGACCTAACATTTGTTATATTATTGGGGTGGTGAATCGAGATCTATTTAACCTTCGAAACATTGAATGGTGATAAAGCATATTTTTTAGTACATTAGGAGAACAAGGAATTATATGCTTATTGTCAGATCTTGTTCCAATAAGTTAAAAGGAGTCGGACTTCCAGATTAATTAAGATTATTGCATGTCTACATCAGTATCGTTGTTTACACTTGAGATGGTGCCATCTTGTAGAAAAGTATCAAGTAATCATACATTGCTGATTCTACCATTAATGCCAAGTATTTGGCAGCTTGTAAAGCTACTAAATTGGTTATATGATTTAGAAAATCCTTACGGACATTGAGGTGGTGAATACATATGTATAATCCTTTACATTGTATTAAGATAACAGTGGAATTGTGGCAAATGTTAAAGAACTAAAAATCAACAGTGGTGTAAACACATTGATCGAAAAATATCATCTCTTAAGAGAAATAGTTGGTAGAGAAAATATGATTATGAGTAAGATTGCTATTGGAATAACCTTGTAGACTCGTTTACTAAAGGCCTGTCGGCTAAGATTTTCGAGAGATATTTGAAAAACATGAGATTGCAAGACATGATACATATACTATAGGGCAAGTGAGATATTTGTTGGATTGCGTGCTCATATAGTATATTTTGCTGTGATAAAATAATAATTTATAATAAATAAATTGTAACTTTATTTATTTATTACATTTTTTTATTATTTAAACATGCGAATTAAACTACCTATGATTACTTGTGACGATATAAATTAGGTACTTGAGTTGACAATACAGCGTGACACAACTTATAGTTTGATTATAAATAATTTGTTAACAATCAATATATAATGATTGACACATTGTATCGAAATGTTATAATGTTGATCGAATCACTATTCAAATTTGTGATTTATTCTTAGGATTATTCTATTTATACTAAATCATGTACAAAATGGGTTACAAAATCAACAAGTGGTGGCCCCCTGTTGGAGGGACTGCTGTGGGGCCAGCTGCCCCTCCAATCGGCGCCCGCCACTTGTTGATTTTGTAGCCCATTTTGTATCACATTGTGTACTCATAGTATGGTCTTTTGTTCTTATTACATAAATAGTTAAAGGTGACACTAGTACACTTGAATTGTAATGAACGAACCATGTGTCGAGTTTAATTATATAGCATGACTGTACGAATAGTTAAATTTCACTTAATCGTTGTGTATTTCATCTAAATCCCTAGACATGGTTATGTATATCTTTTCGTGATCTTAATAGTTTTTTGATTCATCAATGGATAAGATCAATTTGATTGGTCAAATATTTCGATAAGTTGAAAATTTGAGAATGAATGAAGTAAAGAACGTGAATTCATGTTGATAATTGTAATCCTGAAAAATGGGTAAAGGATTACTCAAATATTTTCTATTGAACGTTAAAATCTGATATTAGTATTTACCGATGGCTAAATTTAAACATTTGCGATTAGTTCGCAAGACCATTGAAGAAAATGGTACTCAAGTTAGTGAGAATAACTAGAAGGATAAATTGGTCATTTATGCTCGCACATAACTATCGAATCTCAGATGAGGATAAAATACATATACTGCAAGCCAGCAAAAAGTATTACAGATTTATTGATTTATGTGATTTTATATATTCCTAGAGTTCAATCTTTTGCCTTTAGTGGAAAAAGAAAATACTAATAATAAATATATATATATTTCTCCCTCTCTTTTTTTTTTCAACTACACATTATTCAATAAAAAATATCCTTCGCAAATCCAAATTTTTTTTTTATCACATATTCTCCATCAATCCATTATTTTAAAATGCATTATTCAATAAAAGTAAGGCTCAAACAAGTTCTAAATAAGACTAAATGAACATTTCGTGTCATCTAAATTGATGTTAGATAGCATTATGTATTTGTAATCTGATCAACTCCGGATCCCCTAAACGTCCAGACAAGGAGAAAAAACATATATTACTACATAAATTACACATATCGATGTGCAATCAGATACTTTGACTCAACTTTAACTGCATATGTCAGAATGAGATGAAAAATGAATTTATTGACCAAATCAACATACTTAAAATCAATGACGTATTGCAACTAATTCCTTATAATCGATCGAATCAGTATTTTATTGAAATCAAAGAGCTTAATTTAATTTATTCATTCTTACTTCTCAGTACATGGTATATTAATGATGATTCTCTCATTTATGTATCATAGACTGAAGGGATATTTTCATTTTCTTTCAATAATTTTTCCTATTTTCTGGCATTTTAGGAATAGAGAATCTATATCCATGAGAGGTCTTACTAGTAGAACAAAGGTCTCCGTTGCATAGTATTAATGGTGATTTGACAATTACTACATTATCTAACATTCTAATTTTGAATAAATTGTATGTTAACGTGCCAACTATTGTATTAAAAAACACATTAAGGGTTTGTTTGTCACAAGTTATTTAAAAAATCATTTTTTCTATAAATTCATTTTCAATAAAATAATTTTGCACGTAAACATCTAAATTTTCCCTGCTTACTATCCTCATGCTCTCCGAAAAAATTATCTTTTTCTTTCAAATAATCTATCCTAAACAAAATCTTAATGGCCTCAAGTACTCATTGTGTCCTCTACTTGAGCTATTTAGTTTGAATTTTGTGTGAAACTGTAGAGAGTTGAGAACATATAAGGGACTTAGGTAGAATGAAAATGAGGCAGACAACTAGATGTGGGTCAAAAAATATTTGTTAGATAAACTTGTCAATTTATATAAAGGTTAGGGACCTCCAATTCAATTTTGCTTATTATAAAACAAATTTGTCCCAAGTAAATTTCTGTCCTTAGAAGGTAAATCAAAAGTGAAATGCTTATTTTGTATTAATGGATTAGTTTCCATAATGTTTGAATCTTTGAATTATTTGAGTTTCTTTAAATGATGAAACTTATAATATGTCCAACACGGGTAGAATTGAACCGACTTATCCAATTAAAAGTTATAGTACGTCAAGTTACGACACTTCTACTCACCTAATTGTCATCTAATATATGTTAAAAAGTCTTTCAACCAAATACGAACTTGTTAAATTTCAACTATAAGAGGAGATTTTGATTGGTAATTTTCTTATTGGTTATGTTCCTCAACCACTAGATTCTAAAGTTGAATTTAACAAACTTGTTACTTTGAATAAAAAATGGATCCAATGTTCAATGATGGCATTTTACCAAAATAAATAAATAATAATAATAAATAAATAAAAATAATTTGTTTCGTGATGTATGTTTTAAACGGCTCTCGATCTTCCTCTCTATCCAAGGAACAAACGGCAAAAGGTTTTGCTAAAATTGCCACAAATCATAATTTGCGGCTTTTAGTGACATTTGTGTCAATCTTTTTTCACGGACCATTTTGATGGGATGCGTCCATTTTCATACTGGGCCATAGAAATACTCGAATTTGGGCTGTCTCTATTTGGATTATCTCATGGGAAAATTACCTAGAAACCTGAATTTAAAGATTAATTTTCAAAGAACAAGAAATTAAGTTTCATTTTCACAACTCAGGACTTAAATAAATTTTAATAATTAAAACTAATAAAAATTTGTTTACAAAATCGAATACACGTATTTAACTCATCTAACCCCATTACCCCACCCACACCAAGAAATTTATGTCTTCTCTCTCTACCCACTCTCATTTCTCTCCCAACATTTCTGTCTTCTCTCTCTATCAACTCTCATCTCTCTCTCTCTCTACATTTCTTATTCTCTTTCTAAAATCACTGCTTCCCCCATTCTCTCTCTCTACAGCAACCCTTCCTTGATAGACAACTCCAGCGTTAGCGCGGCATCAGAGTGGATGCACAGATCTGTCTCTTCGCCTAAGTGGATGCGCTAGGATGGTCACATCGTCGGTGGAGTTGAGGCGCAGCGATACGGACTAAACTCTTCTTCGGTGTTTCAGATCACGGCTGCAATTTGGACTTTTTGTGCGATGTTACGGACTTTTGTGTGGTTTTATAGATCGTATGATTTTTTGATAAATTTTTCGACATGTTTTGTTGCGGTTTTTGAGATGGTTATTGTGTAGGCTGTGATAGTGTGCTGTGGTGGTGGTGACGGCTTGTTTGTGGGTTTTTTTGGTGGGGATGGTGGTTGGGTGCGGTTTAAATGGAGAGAGGAGATGATGGTGGTGGTGGTGTTTTGTGGGTGGTGCGGTGGTGGTGTGTTGCGGTGGTGGTAACGGGTTTGTGGAATTTTTGGTGGTGGTGGTGGTGGTGGTTGGGTGTGGTTTAAATGGGGATAGAGGAGATGGTAGTGGTGAGGTCGTCGGTGGCAGTAGAGACACGGTGAATGAGGGAGGCCAATGTAGTGCCAGATAATTGAATCTTCTCAATTGAAAAGTCCTCCATTACTTTGATAGTGTGTTTGCTGGTAGAAGAGAAGGAAGAAAGATTTTGCCTCTTTTTAGCAATTATCACAAATTTTCGGTTGATAAAAATATAGTGGCCTGTCCTTCATCCATCATTGTCTTCTGGGGCTAGGAAACATCGTTTTTATCTCGATTATTACTTTGAAATAGGAGTAAATTATGATACTGGTCGCGATTAGTGCATATTTGTTTGTGGTGACCCCATGTGACCAAATTTGTGTTTGTTGTGATTATATGTGACCAATTTTGACCGATTGTAGCATGAGATTGACCTTGTCATAGATAGTCACACTGAATATAATTTTGGTCACAGTTAGTCACACCGAAGTTAGAGTTGGTCACTGTTAATCACAGATAACGTGGGTCAGTGAATTGGTTACATACAATCACAAATTCGATTATTACCTTAAAATAGGAGCAAATTATGATACAGGTCGCGATGAGTGCATATTTATTTGTGGTGACCCCATGTGACCAAATTTGTGTTTGTTGTGATTATTTGTAACCAATTTTGTATTGATTGTGACATGAGATTGACCTTCTCATGGACAGTCACACTGAATGTAATTTTGGTCACAGTTAGTCACATCAAAGACAGAGTTGGTCACGGTTAATCACAGATAATGTGGGTCAATGAATTGGTTACATAAAATCACAAATTAAATGTTCACATAGAATCACACTGAAAATAAATTCGATCACAAATAGTTACATATAATTCATCTCACCTGATTATGTCACAGATCTAATAGAAGTGGTCACATGTCACAGATTTAATAAAACTGGTCACAGGTCATTGCTTTAAAAAAAGGGTACAGCATCAGTTGCTGGAATGGTCCTCAGGAGGTTGCTGGAGACCATTGGAATTTTCGTCGGAGAAGTCGCCGGAGTTTTCGTCGGAGAAGTCGCCGGAGATGGGGTGGGTTCACCGGAGATGGGATGGGACGGAGAGATAAAGAGAATAGTTTGAATTTAAATTTTAAAATTTGGGGTGGAATAGGTAGATTAATTATATTATATTATTTTTAAATATTTAATAATTTCATTTATCACCTGATTTTTGTAAAATTTCAGGAAGTTTGTTAGTTTAGAAATATGATTTTTGTATGTAGGATTTATGTGGTCTTCCCTTATCTCATTATCCAATTACTCCAAGTTTTAAAGATTTTGGGCCAAGAAACTATTAGAAAACATTTCATTAGCATTATAAAGAGATAAGGAAAAATTACATGGAAACATCGATTTAACATTTTGTTATCACAAATCAGATTATTTAAAATTCTATTCAAAAATCAGGTACTAATTCATGTTTGAGCCACATTTTTTCAAAAAAATATATTATTAAACAGTTATTTGACATTATTTTAACCACACATTTTTCAATTAAGCCCCTGTTTGTCATTCATTTTCTCCAATTCTTTTCCATTCTTTTTTTTACAGTACTCATTTTCAACTACAAATTTTTCATTAAAATAATATTACACGTAAATCAAAAAAAAAATTCTTCTTTTTTAACCACACATTTCAAAATCAATTACTATTTCATAATACATTCTTTTCAAATAATGGGTGACAAATACACCTTAAATAATATTACACGTAAATTCAAAACTTTTTTTATTTTTTAACCACACATTTTCCATCAATACACTATTCAAAAATGCATTCTAAGGGAAATAATGTGGCTCAAACAAGGGCGCATATGTAAAACATATATTTTAGGATGTTAATATATATTTATAATAAGATATATTAATCAATGTTCTAGTGAAATATATCAATCAAATCATGTAATTTATGTTTGTTAAGCTTATCCAAATCTTATATCTTTTAACAGGAGAAAGAAAGCGCTTTCAATTTCAAAATTCAAAAATTCATTTTCTCTCGCCATCTCCATCAGATTCACTATGCCCAGAAAATTCATTTCAATTTCCTTCGATAACGACAGGGAGTCCCAATTTCGTCAATGATGAAGGCAGCCAAGTTGCACGCGCTACCTTATTCGCTCGACAAAAAAAATGGCCAACACAGTGTACCTCACGTTCACTTCTATCCTGCCGATGATTCTTCCATGATTAATGATGATTCAAATGGTGATGTTTTGGATGCGTCAACTTCGCTTAAAAGGTCGCAATTCATTGCCAATGTATAGCGTTGCTTGGTCGTGTGGTAGGATATAATAATATTTTGAGTATTTTAGATTTGTTAAGTTGGAAGGATTTTTTTTTGCCATTTTCTAAAAACATAGGTTTTCACTTCCGATTAGATGAATAATGCAGTGTAAAATTTGGTCTTTTAGATGCTCGATCACATGTATATTGAGAGGTGTATGCTACTTAGTTTTGATTCTGTTGACACACTAAGGAGGGTGTATTCAATTGAGATTTTTGAAGATTTTGATAGACTTTTTTTAAGTGATGATTTTTATGGATTTTGTGAATCTTTTAAAGATTTGTATGGAATTAGTGAAAGTCTTTCGTAGACTTTTATGGATTTTCATTTTAAAATTTTATAGACTTTTGTGAAATTTAAAAGATTTTTGAAAACTTTCATTTGAAATATAATTCACATGGATCTGGTGTGAGATTCTCACATACGATATGTTAGTTATCATAATTCTCCTTTTCCTTCCCCTTCTTCTTCCCATATAATAAAAAAAATTGAAAAAATAAAATTTTAAGACTTTAATTAAATAATTAATAATCAAAATTATAAATATATATATGATCCAATATTATTAGTATAGTATACTTTTAAAAATAAATAACAATTAATATATTTAAATTTAATTATAATTTTTTATAATTTAGGTATTTTTCACAAAAAATGAATGAAAAAAGAAAAAAAAAGGTTATAAGAATCCAATTTAATTTTTTCAGAGAAAATAGAGATAAATAATAAGAGAAAGAAAGAAAAATAAATGAAATATAATAAATAGAAAAAATAAATTTTAATTATACATATTCATAGAAGATTAAAAGAAAGAAAGATTGAAAAAAAAAAGTTTTTTTTGTAAAAGTCTCCCAAAATCTCGTAATTAATGATAGACAAGTTTTAAAATATTATATGAGTACTTTCTGCTTAAAAGTTAGTACGTTAGAGATTTTTATAAAAGTCTCTGGAAATCATTAAAATTTGAATACCCTAAAACTTATAGAGACTTCTAAAAAGTTTTAATTGAATACACCGTAACTTTTAGAAACTTTTTAAAAGTTTATAAAAGTCTTAATTGAATACACGATAACTTTTAGAGAATCTCGAAAAGTCTCAATTGAATACCCCTAAACTTTTTGAATCTCAAGAAGTCATTAAAAGTCTCAATTGAATACACCTCCCTAAAAGTGCAGCTCAAATTGAATAGCCCAAAGAATGAAGTCCAACTGGGCAATTCAGGATAAAGACTCAAATAGGGTTATTAATGAATGCAGTGGAAGCTCACGAATGCGGTAACACCATCGCCCAAACTTGTAAGACGCCCAAAATCTGAGCAAATGAAGTATCTTGCAGTCGCTCAGGGTTATAACCCTGTTCTCGCCCAAACCTTCAAATTGCCCAGGATCTTAGCAAACATAAAATGTTATAATTATCCAAAAGTGCATTTATCGAAACAGTTATTAAGTAATCTTATCACGTTCTACAATTCAAGGATTTTCAGTTGAATACGGTTGAACGATAAAGAGTAGTGGCAGCAGTTAGAGACGGCAGTTCCATGATAAGTTAGTTACCATGAAGAAAGTGGGCAGTTATAAAGCAATTAAGTGGTTTCTAAGCGGTTGATCACGAAGAGATCATCAAGGGAATATAAAAGGAAGAAAAGACATAGAGCAAAAGACCCCGAATCAAACACTCTCAAATAGAGAATATGTAATTTCATTTTCCTAGTTTAGACTTAAACATTTCTTTTCAGTACTCGTGTGCTTGCGCCCCTTGGAGGCATTTTGTTTAAATTCCAATTGTAAAGTCATCGCCAATAAAACACCTCTTTTTGGGATTTTGTTTCAAAATGTTTGTTCCTTATACAATTGTCTGATCCCTTTTTAATTGTTAGCGACTACCCGCGCGAAACAATTTGGCACGCTAGGTGGGACATTGGTGTTTGGTGTTGAAGATACAAAAGGTGAAACAATATGCCTCAGAAATTCGATAAGGAAGCAGCAAGTCAAGGAGGAGTTCAGTCTGTGATCGAGCGATATGAGAAGTAGCATAGCTCTCCACGAACAGATAGACAGAATCAGAGCAATCATAGTCGTTACGAACCAATGACAATGTTGAGTCCTCGAACTATGCGTGCATTACTCGGAGAACTCATACAAGATGTCGTTAAACAGGTAAATCTACGAAATATTCATAATATGGAAAGATTTACTCAGAATGGGAATGCACATTATGACAACATGGCCAAACAACTGAATACTTTGAACGAAATAATGAATAAGTTAGTAGGCCAAATTTGTCAGCCAGTGCCTCTTGCAAACCACTTTCAAACTAGGATAATTGTGGGACATAATCCCCCAGTCCTAAGTTTAAATCAAGGGGTAGAACCACCTTTTGACCCCTGTACTTCAAATCAGGGGGTGGTATAATACCAAATCAAAATAGTGGCATTGGTACATTTAACTTGGGGGGTAATCTAAATGTAAGAGATAATGTAACGCCCCGAATTCTCGAAAACCGAAGCGTTAAAATAATATTCGTTTCTTTCTTTGGTTCGACCCTTTTGACGCTAGCCAAAGTATTTTATAAATCCAATTTTTTTTTAAAATATATAAAATATAATGGAAAGTAGTTATCTATATAACTTAGGCAAATGTAGCAAAATTTGATTTTGTAAAAGATTTGAAGACAAATCGACAGTTACGGATTTAACGACAGCGGAAGAAAAATATTTTCGGCCTAGCAAATGTCTATTAAAATTTATGAAATTTTTACAGGGACTAAATCATTCATATATGTACCACATATAAAAATTTGGGGTCTCGACGATAACGTTTGAAGTAAGAAAATGTTGCTCTAAAATGCTGGACAGAAAACTCGGATTTGTAACGACGCAGTTTACTAAAATGAGCATAACTTTTTCTCTAGATAATATTTTAAGGAAATTCCAAAGGCTACGATTATAAGATTCATGGATCTTTCAAACTCATCTAATTTCACTTTAAAACATGCAATGTAGCCCAAGTTATGCTATTTTCAACTAGATGGATAGAAACTGAAATTTCCACCCAGCATAAAATAAAACTTCATACAAATCAATCCAACACTTTTAAATTCTTGTTAACATGCACTATCTAAAAATGGAACAAAATAAACATTAAAAGCATTTCTAAAAGTTCATCTAAGATCCATAAAATATTTACAAAATGGAAATCTTTACTATGAAGTGAAAGCATTTCAGATCGTCAAACACTTGCCACCACGCCAACCACTACCATGCCTCGATCTTAACCTATAAAATTTTTAGAAAGGGGTGAGTACTATAAATAATACTCAGTAGGAAACACTTAAGTAAACGGTAAAAATATATATTTTCAGAAATGCAAACTTTGGTCAATTGTGTCACCGTCAATTTCAAGCGAATTTGTGAGTCAATTCGCTTACTCTTAGGTTTTGATAACCCCATTTCATTTGTCATAATCATCTCTTCATCTCTTGTTTAAACCACCAAACGGTGATTCCATCATGAGCAACACAATAACACATTTAATGCAAACGAAAATATATAAATCTTACATCACTTACATAAGTGCTGAAACACCCCTACTTTAATGCTTGGAATTTGAAATATCCTTTCGTGTCCAAAGAATAAAATGCAGCGCACGTCTTGCCCTTTTCTTTAGAAATTTTCAGATTCAAAGTTCTTTTTGTCTATGGAAGAAGGGGCAAAATAATTTGATGCAATAAGTATAATAGGGAGAGAGAGTGTGGCCGTGTAGAATTATAAAATGGGAGTTACAAATTTTTAATTGCAATGGTGGTAGGAGTTGTATTTAAAATTGGAGGTTACACTTGAGGAAATGGGGATGGTTGAAATTTTAAAATGTTAACTTCCAAATGGATATGGATAGGGACGTGTAGGTTATCATCCCACTAACCAAATCGTAGTTTAAAAACAAAATGGCAGTTTTCTTCTTATTTATTTATTTGTATTTTTTTTATTAATAAAAAAAATGGGGTTTAAATATTAAGGTAAGTTGGGATGGTTAATGTACTATACAATAGGTTTTTTTTTCTAATATAACTTTCAAAGATTTAATAGATATACAATAAAATGTGTGTCGTCAAAACAAAGTAACAAATAAAATTTGTCGTCTAAAGAGATTTTAGCACCTTGTAAAATTTAAGAAAATCAAGTACGCAAAATTTTACTTTCGTGACCAAAATTTAATTTGGACTATTAGGAAGTATCGTAGCGACATAATAATATAACCCAAATTATATTTGAGTCCTATTAGAAAATTTTATTTGAAATGAACAAAACACTTTTTTTTTTGTCGCTACAGATAATGTCCTAAATAATGGGCAGAATACCCCACGTGTTAATGATGAAATAAATGTTCAAGCTAATGGTAACAATGGTCCAAATTATGGCAACTTTGTTGCCAACCAAGGACCAAATATCAGGCCTCAAGTAAATCAATCGGTCAACCAACCTGTAGGAATTCCATATGACCCCAACGTCATGTTGAGGAATCAGATTATGGAAATCGTACAGGACCAGATAGCTTTTGGAGTACGTCCTGTCATTAGGCCGACTTACACAAAGCCATATCCTGATTGGGTAGGCCAAGCATATCCATGGCCTAGAGGGTATAAAGTGCCAGAATTCTCACTGTTTACCGGTTTAGGAGAGGTGTTTACTCTAGAACACGTAGGGCGATTCACACTACAAAGTGGTGACGTAACTGATTACCATAAAATGAGGTTGTTCCCTAGTTCATTAACAGGAGTAGCCTTCTCCTGGTTCATCGATTTGCCAGCAAACTCTGTCCAAACATGGCAACAATTGGAGCAATTGCTCCATGCTCAGTTTTATAAGACTGAGTATGAAGTTACTTTGGCCGATTTGACGAATCTACATCAAATGCCAAACGAATGGGCAAAAGGTTTCCTTCAAAGGTTCAAGACGGCAAGAAGTAAATGTTTTGTACCTTTGCCCGAAAAGCAGTTTGTCAAAATCGCTCAAAGTTGCTTAAACTTGATTTGAAAAAGAAATTCCAAGACAAAGAATTTCTTGATCTTTTCCAATTGAGCGCGAACGTGATTAGGTATGAACGATTAATAAGAGAAAAAGAACAAATGAAAAATTCTAGCAAGGGGACTTATTATAGAGACCCAAATTTTGATGTTCATACCATTAATGACAAGTATTACGATCAAACCGAAATGTGTTTCGTCGAATTAGTTAAAGGAGACACATATACTTGTCCTATAATGACTAAGCCTAGACCGTCGGGTAAGGATGAGCCTATAAAAGATGAAAATATAAAGGCTAGAACGTTCTCGTTCGATGTAACCAAAGCTGACCTTATATTTGATAAATTATATAAGAATAAGCAGATAAAGCTGAGCGATAAGCATAAATTGCCAAGCCCTGAACAAGTTAAGGGTAAAAAATATTGTAAGTGGCATAATGCATGATCACATTTGACTAACAACTGTTTGGTTTTTCGCCATGTGTTACAGGATGCCATTGAATCAGGACGAATTACGTTCGAGGATAAGAGGAAGATGGCAGTGGATGAAAATCTTTTCCACAGCCACTTGGAGTGAACATGGTGACGTCTAGTTTCAAAAACAAATTGCCAAAATTCAAGTTGGTTATAGATGATGGAGAAGAAGACCTTGGACCACATCCCAGTGTCTTTGAACGTATCAAGCGGAAGGAGCCCAAAAAGGACAAAGACATCCTATGTGCAAGATGCAAAAAAGGAGTGTAAATGCAGAGAAACCAGGGATATGGCAGCATCACCATCGCCCTAGTTTTTTCCCAAATGCTCAGCCTGGTAGAGGGCAGGGTACATCGTTTTATAAGGGACCGCCTTTTGAGAGGCAGTTCAGGCCAGTAAATAATGGGAGAACATTCAGACCGCAAACTCGCCAACTAAATGTATGGCATTCGTTCCAGTATGAGGCTGGAAGGGCGATACCTTTCAACGAGATGACTAGAACCCAGCAAAGGCATTTTCAACGGAACTAAGGGCGAATGACGAGGCAACAACAGGGAATGCTGCATCCTAAGGCACCTAGACTACTCGAGGCAGCCAATCAGAATGTTCTCAAAGATAGTGAAGAGACTGGTACAGGCGAACCTATGGAAGAATTGCCAGAGACTTCTTCTGGGAGGTCGAAGTTTGAGTGAGACAAAAGGGATGGAGAAGATCCAGATCAACTCCTTACTATTCAATTTGGTACGTTACCTCCTGTCGTGGCTAATAACTATTTACTAGCCAATGAGTTCAAGAATAAAGAGAAAGGAGAAGAAGAAAAGGAGGATAACGAAGAGGAAGCATGCATGCTGGAATATGAAGAAGGTCAAATTTCTAGAGAGGCCTACAATGGTGAAGAAGATGATGGTACTACAGATATCGAAGAGGAAATCGATCTGGAAGCGAAAAGGAGAAGAAGAGGAGTATCGTACAATGCTCTGTTGAAGCAACTACATCGAGAGGGAGTTCGTGAAGTAGACTTATTGGGAGAACCATCTGGGCGTTCTTTCGATTATTACATGCTGTACGGGACGCCCAAAATAAAGAAGAGAGTGTCTCCTTCTGAAAAGTATGGATCACCTTCAAGAATAATGCCTCCTCCCACGGGTTGGGTAACTGAAGAAGAAATATTAGAAAAAAGTAAAAAGGAAATTCATGAGGCAGAGGCTTAGTGCGATATGCTGCACGTTAACTTATCACAAAAGGATAACTCGACAGAGGACAAGCAGGAAGTGGAAATAGATGCTGCCGAAAAGGTTATTTTTAAGTGACCAGCTATGAAATTGACCAAACACTTGAGGCCATTGTACGTTAAAGCTCTAATTAACGGCATACATGTGACAAAAGTGCTTGTCGATAATGAAGTAGCTATAAATACCATTCCATCTAGGATGATGAGGAAATTCGTAAAGACAGAAGGTGATATGATCCCAACGGAAGTCATCCTGACAAGTTTCAATGGAGGAGCAACTTCAACTAAAGGGGTTATGCCATTGGACATAACTATAGGAACAAATACTAAGACCACAGTCTTCTTTGTAATAGATGGTCCCACTAGTTACAATGTGTTATTAGAAAGAGACTGGATACACGGAAGCCGCTGTATACCCTCATCGCTCCATCAATGCTTGGTTTTTTGGAATGACAAAGTGGTGCAGGCCGATCATAGACCTTTTGTCGCAGAAGCAAACTCAGTAGAAAGGTTCATGTACGAAGAAAATTATGGACCTGTCAGAGTAGTCCAAGATGAAGAAGAAACTCAAATTGTCCCACAGAGTGAAGAGTCATTTTCGGTGGATGCATTCACTGAAATGTTCAGTTAGATGAGGCCAAATATAGTGGCCCTAGAAGAGCCAGTAATTGGCGAAAGAGTAATCAAGGAGTTTTAAATGAGTTGTAAGCAACAAAGGCAAATGGCCGATATTCAGGCTTTCAAAGCCAAATTAATGGCTTTCAATAAAGAATGCAAGGACAAGACGAAAGAAGAAGCAGCCTTGAAAGCACTGAGAGACAAATTGGCAGTGTTCGAGCTGGAACAAAGTATTGGCCGAGAAGTCAACAAGGTGGATTGTTTAGAAGAAAACGTGCTTACAAGGGAACTGGACGACGAAGTGATAAGGATCACCAAGCCTGGATACGCTCAAGCATAAGACCCCTTGATTAAAGTAAATATTGGCAATGAAGGAGAAGATCGCCCAACAATCATCAGCCAAATGCTTGATCACAAAGTTAGTGATAAATTAATCGCTTTATTAAAGGAGTGCAAAGATTGTTTTGTTTGGGAATATGAACATATGTCTGGTTTAGATAGAGATTTGGTGGAACATGGATTACCAACCAAGCCTAATTTTAAACCTCATAGGCAACCTCCTAGACGTTTCGCTCCTAATGTACTCCCTGAAATTAAGGAAAAGATAGAGCGATTATTAAAAGCAGACTTTCTTAGAACGGCCAGATATGTTGAATGGTTGTCCAATATCGTGCCGGTATTAAAAAAGAATGGTAAACTAAGGGTGTGCATAGACTTTAGGAATCTAAACATAGCCACACCTAAAGATGAATATCCAATGCCCACGGTAGATTCTTTAGTAGACTCGACTGCCGAACATGTAATGATTCCTTCATGGATGGATATTTAGGATACAATCAAATTTATATAACTGAGGAAGATGTATACAAAACTGTCTTTAGATACCCTGAGTCTCTAGGATGTTTTGTATGGGTAGTTATGCTTTTCGGCCTGAAAATGCAGGAGCAACTTATCAAAGGGCAATGGATTTGATTTTTCATAATATGATAGGCAAGTTTGTTGAAGTGTATGTAGATGATATAGTAATCAAATCTATTAAAGAAGAGGACCATTTTGAACAATTAAGATGTTCATTTGAGTGAATGAAGCAATATAAACTAAAGTTAAATCCCTTGAAATGTGCATTTGGTGTTAATGCAGGGAATTTTCTTGGTTTCTTAGTACACAAAAGGGGGATTGAACTTGATAAAAATAAAGCGAAGGTCATTCTAGAGGCCAAACCACCTAGCAACAAAAAAGAATTGTAAAAGTTTCTAGGCCAAGTAAACTTTTTAAGACGCTTTATTTCTAACTGTGAAGGGCGAACTAAAGCTTTTTCGCCACTTTTAAAGTTGAAAAAGTAGGACAAATTCGTTTGGAAAGAAGAGCATCAAAAGGCTTTTGAAAGTTTAAAGACATATTTATCAAGTCCACCAGTGTTGGTGTCACCAATCCAAGGACGGATAATGAAAATGTATGTATCGGCTGAAAAAGAATCAATAGCTGGAATGGTCGTGCAGGAAGATCAATTTGGTGAAAAAAGGGCTATTTACTACTTGAGTAGACGGTTAATAAAATGTGAATGTAATTATTCTGCCATTGAAAAATTATGTCTTGCATTGTATTTCACATGTACAAAATTAAGGGCTTATTTACGGTCCGTAACCGTTTATTTAATTTCTAAAGTAAATTTGGTTAAGTATATGTTCTCTCACCCTATTTTGCATCAAAGAGTAGGCCTTTGGACATTAGCTTTATTAGAATTTGAAGTACAATACATACCCCAAAAGGCAGTCAAAAATCAGGCTTTGACTAACTTTCTGGCCGATCGTCCATGCCTTGATATGTCTGAAGAAATTGAGTTAGAGATCAATTCATTTGAATTAAAACCTTGGGTTTTATATTTCGATGGATCGAAAACCTCTAAAGGTGCAGGAGTAGGAATAGCATTGATAAATCCTTTAGGGATTTCTTACAAGTTCGCATTCACTTTGGACAGGATGTGCACCAACAATTAAGTCGAATACGAAGCCTTAATCATGGGCCTAGAATTAATTATAGATATGGGGATAAAGAATGTGACCGTTAAAGGCGATTCTCAATTGGTAATTTACCAATTGATTGGTGATTTTAAATGTCAAAGTGATTCCATTATAAGTCAGTATGAAATCGCCCAAGAGTTGTTGGAAGAATTCGACCAAATAGAGTTTCAATGTGTTAATATGATATATAAAGACGTAGCAAACGAATTGGCCCAGATGGTCTCAGGGTACTCAAATGTTTTAAATTGGAAGTCTACTTATGAGTATGGAACAATATTGCCCATGGTCCAAAAAAGGGCGAAAACGATTAAAATTCATTGTATACAAGATGGAGATGCAATAGATTGGACGGCAGAGATTAAAAGGTTCTTTAAAGAACCTAATATAGGAAATAGTAAAAAAAATGAAGTTTCGTTTGTTAAACTATACATTGATAGATGAAGAGTTGTTTAAGAGACGCTCTGATGATATATTGCTAAAATGTGTAAGTTTGTAAGAAGCTAGGACGATCATGGCTGAAGTGCATGAAGGGATATGTGGGGCTCATCAAGCTGGCCAAAGGATGAGATGGTTAATTATTAGGAATGGATATTTTTGGTCAAAGATGGGAGAATCATGCGTTCAGTATGTAAAGTGTTGTCTAGCATGCCAAAAGCATGGTCCAATACAAAGAGCGCCAGCACGAGAGATGACACCTATTATCAAACCTTGGCCGTTTAAGGGTTGGGCGATAGACCTGATAGGGAAGATTCATCCCCCATCGTCCAAGCAACATACCTTTGTTATAGTTGCAACTGATTATTTCACTAAGTGGGTAGAAGCGATACCTTTAAAGGAGATCACCCAAAAGAATGTCATAGAATTTATCCGTGATCACATTATTTATAAATTTGGAATTCCACAAACTTTGATGGTAGATCACGGAACATTTTTAAATGGGGATCAAGTGAATAAATTCTTGAGCGAGTTTGGAGTTAAATTAGTGAACTACACACCATATTACGCTCAATCCAACAGATAAGCAGAATCTTCTAATAAGATTCTAAAAAATATCATAAGGAAAATGATAGATGAAAATGTCAGAAATTGGCACGAATGTCTAAACAAGGCCTTATGGGCTTATAGGACGTCACCTTGGTCAAGTATCAAAATTACTCCTTTCCAACTTACTTATGGACAGGAGGCCATTTTGCCTATGGAAATCAACGTGCAATCGATCAGAGTGTGTTTGCAATATAAGTTAAGTGGTGATGAGTATACCGAATCACTAGTTCAAAACTTATTGGAGTTGGACGAGTTAAAGTTGGATGTCCTAGATAGATTGCAAGTTTAAAAATGAAGAATGGCTAAATTTTATAATAAAAAAGTTATAGCCAAGTCGTTCAGCCTGGGCGAATTGGTTTGGAAAACAATACTCCCTTTGGATAGCAAAGATCCAAAATATGGCAAGTGGTCGCCCAATTGGGAAGGACCATATAAAGTAAATAATGTGTTGCCTAATGGAGTCTATCATTTGGAAGATTTAGACGGCACTAAGCACATGAGATTCATTAATGACAAATATTTAAAAAAATATATTCCTTCCTTATGGGAAAGTGAACAAATAAAAGCGTAATCAAATCGCGTTGAACGATCGTAGATAAAAAAAGGTTCAGAGCGAAATACGTTCAAATAAATTCCTTTATTATCAAACGTTCATTACAAAGTTGCAAAATACAAAATACTAAATGCTCTATAAGCTACAATTAAGAGCAAACTAATCTCCCGATCGATCGCCGAGTAAGAGGGTGAATTGGCTTGGATTGCCATCCTGATCGCACTGCTGCAAAGGCAAGGAGAAAGGCCGAGAAGCACTCTCAGCAAGCAGAAAGGAAGAAGAAGCACCATCACATCGCTTTCCTAAATGCATCGCTGCAATAACGGGCAAGGAGGCTGAGAAGCACTCTCAACAAGTAAGGTGGCTTGCAGGCATCCTCAAAAATTGTCTTCCATCATCGAACTCCTTGTAAGGAACATGGAGATGATGGGAAGAACTTTGCTGGCCAAAGAATATTTCCTATATCTCCCATATCAAAGGTAACATCAAAAAAGATAGCAAAATGAGCGCTGGATCGATTGTCAAAATGCCAAACAATGGCAGCAAATTGGTTTTGAAGAAGAGAATGGGAATGAAAATGACAAGTGTGGAATATAAGTGCATTTATACAGGCGTGAAGGTGAAGAGACGGAATATGAACAGCTACATTCGTGCCTAGTAACTAGAATCAAATGGCCCGAAGTCTTGGGAAAAGAGACAGAAATACCAAGAGAAAATGTGCATGAATCTTAGCATAAAACAGTTAAATGTTTTGGGGATTGACGATTAAAGACAACATCAATAAATACACAAGAAGACAAATTAATCGTTCATTAATGATAACGGCTGCTGGTATGTTCAAAATTACCAATGGACATTAGTATGAGGTTACAAGGGAAAAGTTAATACGAAGTTACAAAAAGAAAAGTTAAGGCATTAGATGTCTTAATTACAATTCACCCCAGACTGAACGAATTCTTTCTCTAAGTCTCCCCCAATCCTCGCTCTGCTGAGAAGAAGTGACATTCAATTCAGCCACAAAATCATCATCAACCTCCAGCTTCTTGTACTGCTCGACCAAAAACTTGGTTCGCTCAATTCCTTGGGAGGCATTACATTTTTTAGCAACCATTCTCGCCTTGCAGTCGTCCATCCTTGCTTGAAGCTCCTTCATCTGTGCAGCCAAACTGGTCATCAAAGAGTCTTCAATCATAACTTCAGAAGAGATTTCTTTCAATTCGTCCTCAGCTTTGTTGATCTCCAGAAGCAAAGACTCTCTTTCAGATACAGCGCGAAGTTATTGAGTACTTTTGGCCTTCAGTTCAACATTTTTGGCCAGCAAGGAGAGAATCTCGGAATGGGCAACTTTCAACATCGCTTTAAAATCAGTAGAAAGATTGAGCGACGGAAGTGTCAGTGCTTGCGCCAACTTCGCACTCAAATGCTCAAGCTTATCCTTATGTTTGGCAGCACTAGCCTGACCGATGTCCATATCCATAAAAAACACAT
Source organism: Olea europaea var. sylvestris (assembly GCF_002742605.1). NCBI lineage: Eukaryota > Viridiplantae > Streptophyta > Magnoliopsida > Lamiales > Oleaceae > Olea > Olea europaea. Next base: position 262,462 of record NW_019264714.1, read on the forward strand.
ACTCAAATATCGATTGCTTGAGGAACTTCATATCTTCCTCTGAAGAAGCAGAAGGACGATTGGTTGAAGCAGGGCGAGACGTCTTGACTTGCCCCCAGGAAGTGAACAAGTCCTGGATAGAACACACAATCTTATCAGCATCCTACAAAGAACATTGCCAACATTGAAGATTTTCACTACAATAAACAAAGTGGAAGTAAAAATGAAGCAAAGATTACTTCATCAGCAATCTTGGGAGGTGGCATATCCCCAGCCAAGTTTACCACCTGTGGCTCCACCACTTGTGAGGACTTCCCCTTGTCTAGGCAAAAAGACTTTGCCACAACGGGGAAACCCATGGGAGCAACTGCAGAACTCAAAAAGCAACAAATCAAAAATCAATAGCACAAGCAAAGGTAAAATATCAAAAAATGTATTACCTTCTGGTTCGACGTTTGGGGGGTTGACACCCTGAGAAGAAGGTGGCTCATCCATTGGTTGTGATGAGGATTTCGGGATTGAAGGTTTCTCTTTAAGCGTAGTCCCTTCATTAGCTGGTTTGGATGAAGCAGCCTCAGCAGAGGATGATGGAGTAGGAGCTGCCAACACCAAAGCTTTCAAAGGAGAGGCTGAACTTTTCTGAGAAATCCGAATAAACCATTAGCACATAAAAAAGTTTCAATTATTGAAAGGTATGCTTGTGAGTAAACTAATTTAATTACCTTTCTCTTGACGATGAGAGGAGTGTCATCATCATCATCATCCTCCAAAATGGGAGATGCCGAGGCTGGCCGTTTGCGACTTAGGGCACTCTTAGCTGCAGTGGGCTTGGTAGGAAGAGAATAGATGGACGAACAGACTGTTTAGCATGAGCAGAAGAGGAAGGACTCCTAATGGACACAGGGGTGACCAAAACAGAAGAAGCGGAAGAAATGTCTGGCTAGTCCAGTGAATGGAAAGCACGATTGGCATCAGTTGCAAACAATCTGCGCTTCACTAATAACCAGAGTTGTTCAAAAAGGGGATGGATGGCATGGCTATGATTGAAGGGTGCTAATGAAAAGTTACTCGTCAAAAGAATATTGCGAGCATCTATAACTTCTGCCTCTGCCTTATTAATGGTGTGGAAGCGATCTATCAAATTTCTTGAATAACAAGGGGGAACAGGCCAAGTTTGGCTAAAACCAAGTTGATCAGCAAAAAATTGGGTAGCATATATTTCAACCCCAGCTTTAGCATTTGTTCCAGTCAAAATATCATGGAACAACTCCCTCCCGATCAAAAATTGAACCCAAACGAGCAGAGAGGTGCTCGCACTGTTCAGGGTGGATGGGGATTGCACATAATCAGGAGTTAAAAAGGGAGAAAAATGAAAGAAAGAAGGAATTGAATTCAAAGTATAAAAGAATGAAAAGATGTCCCTTCTAGACATATTTACAGGGCTCAGTGGGTTAATAGCTAGCTCATAGCAGCTAGCAGAATGAAGGGAAAAGGATAGAGCACCAAGTGATGGAAAATAGGCTCTCAACCACATTTGAGTGAGCCAAAGAGGTCCACTTCCAGTGGGAGATGCACCATTCTTCAATTGGAATTGGAGAGAAGCCATGCCTCTATAGAGGACAGCCAAAAAGAAAGAACACAAATTCAGAGGCCTACCACCCGCTAATTCGTGCGCTATGGGTAAATAGCTCATAGAAGGCTTCATACTTGGTACACACAGAATATATTTACAAAGCCAAATCTGAAGAAAGGTCACACGCTCAGTATGAGAAGGCTCAGCGCTCAAGTGATTATAACAGTTTTGTAGGCTTGAATAGGACTCGATGAGTTTCTGTCAAATTTTGGGGCGACACCAGAAATCAAAATACCAGGGAAAATGGTATCGCCCAAAGGTGGCAGATTTATTAAGGCCACAACATTCCTTAAAGTAATGGACATCGGACCAATGGGGAAAACAAAAGTATTATACTCAGAGGACCAAAAACTTAAAGTAATAGGGAAAAGCACTGGATCAAAAGTAGGGGGTTGAAGAGAGATTTCTAACAAATCAGAAATTCTAGCACTATAAAAATTTCCTTGGTAGGACCATGGCCCACAAGGCGAGCATGCCATCTACGGAAAACAACATCAGATTTAGGTCAAGTGCGAATACCTCTTTCGCGAAGCGGCCTCAACGGCAAAGAGTTTAAAAACGGAGGGCCTTGAGTACAAGGGAACAGCTGGCCCACCGCCACTTGTTCGATGGCCTCAGCGTCGTTGAATGAAGGACCTAGATAGAACTCATTGAGTTCGGCATTGGCTGGTGCAAGGAAGTTCGGAGTTATATATGGCCGAGTGAGGATTTTCTGGAAGTCTTCGAAACGGAAAGAGTCACCAAATTGGGATTGTAAAGCAGCCATTGGGAACGAAACAAAGTTTTATTGAAGTTTACTTGAGAAACATAGTAGAGAAGCAAGAAGATGAACAGTAATATTGCGAGAGAGAAGCACGAAACAATGAGGCGTGATTTAGTAGTGCGATGAAATGGCGTGTATTTGGGGGTTATAAGGGTTTGCAACGTCGCGCCTTTTCAGGTTATGGAAGAAAATAATGATTAAAATTCTTAGAAATTTCAAATGTTGTTAGGAAACACAAAGTGAATATGGCAAAAATTAATAATTAGTATTAATTCTGCCATATTGGGGGTAATTGTTGACACGCTAAAAGTGCAACTCAAATCGAATAGCCCAAAGAATGAAGCCCAACTGGGCAATTCAGGATAAAGACCCAAATAGGGTTATCAGTGAATGCAGTGGAAGCCCACGAATGCGGTAACACCATCGCCCAAACTTGCAAGACGCCCAAAATCTGAGCGAATGAAGTGCCTTACAGTCGCCCAGGGTTATAACCCTGTTCTCACCCAAACCTTCAAATCGCTCAGGATCTTAGCAAACATAAGATGTTATGGTTATCCAAAAGTGCAGTTATCGAAGTAGTTATTAAGTAATCTTATCACGTTCCGCAATTCAAGGATGTTCAGTTGAATACGGTTAAACGACAAAGAGTAGTAGCAGCAGTTAGAGACGGCAGTTCCACTATAAGTTGGCCACCATGAAGAAAGTGGGCAGTTATAAAGCAATTAAGCGGTTTCTAAACAGTTGATCACGAAGAGATCATCAAGGGAATATAAAAGGGAGAAAAGACATAGAGCAAAAGATCCTGAATCAAACACTCTCAAACAGAGAATATGTAATTTTAATTTCTTAGTTTAGACTTAAACATTTCTTTTCAATACTCGTGTGCTTGTGCTCCTTGGAGGCATTCTGTTTAAATTCCAATTGTAAAGTCATCGCCAATAAAACACCCATTTTTGGGACTTTGTCTCAAGAGATTTGTTCCTTACACAATCTTTTGATCCCTTTTTAATTGTTAGCGACTACCCGCGCGAAACAGGTTCATATGTGGATGGATCATTTATTGTTTAGTACTAAAGAGTGTTGTTTGTTTCAATTAACTGTTATTGCTAATAGTTGTTCATGGATGAAAACTCAAAGTAACGACTTTAATGTATCATACACAAGCCATATCAGGTTACAACCACACACATATAAATGAGTCATGATGACCCATTTTTATAATAACTAGTCACTATTACGTGCGTTGCATGAATTTTGTATTTATCATATTTTTATTAGTGTATGAATTTTAATTTTTTTGGAAAGTTTCTGAAGAAATATTTAAAAATATTTCCATAATATAGGAAAATAATTGTAAATTATTTTTACAATTGCGTAGCAGTATATTAACTAGAAAAAATATGCTTGTATATTTCATGCTTGAATAAGAAATATACAAATTATTTTGCTTGTATTCTTTGATAGTGTTGATATGATTGAATTGAATGTGAAGATTATATTTCTAAATTTTGTGTAATTCAATATTGTAAAATTGAAAAAAACCTCTCTGCACAGTGCGGAGAGAGTTGAACTAAGTGCGGAGTAAAAATAAAAAATAAAAAAAGATGCGGAGAGAAAAAAAACCTTTCTGCACGGTGCGGATAAAGTTAAATCATGTGCGGAGAGTTGGCAAACTCTTCGCACAGTGTGAAGAGTTGGTCCGCACCATGGCATAACTCTCTGCATAGTGCAGAGAGAAAAAAACTCTCCGCACAATGCGGAGAGAGATGAACCATGTGCGGAGTAAAAAAAAGTGCGGAGAGAAAAAAACCTTTTCGCACAGTACGGAGAAAGTTGAACTATGTGTGAAGAATTGACAAACTCTTCACACAATGTGGAGCAAAAAAAAACTTTTCGCACAGTGCGGAGAGATGACAAACCAACTCTCTGCACAGTACAGAGAGAAAAAAACTCTCCACATAGTGCGGAGAGTTATTTTCAAATTCTTTAATTACAAGTCAAATTTCAAGATTTTAAATTTTTCGTATATACAACGAAACATAGTAAAAAAACATGGCTCAAAATCAATTATGTCTTTTTTAAATTTCAGTCACAGCTCAATTTCTGAGCATGCATATCATATTTACGGTATTGGAAAGGAGCTTTCTCGTGATTCATACAATGAAACAATATGTGAGTTGTGCAAAGAAGGGGATATTGATAGTATCATGGCATTGCTTTCACAAATCGAGGCTCTAGGGTACCACCCAAATTCAATATTTTACACTTGCTTGATAATAGCTCTTGGACATTAGAAGCGGATACAATTTTCAATGAAATTATACTTTCGGGTTGTAGGTCAGGAATTAAAATGTACAATACATTGCTTAAAAATTATTTGAGAAAATGCCTCTTGGACCTTGCAGATAAAGTCTCGAGAGTTTTTATTTTTCTCTTTGCACTATGTGGAGAAATAGTTTGCCATCTCTCCGCACTTTGCGAAATCTTTTTTTTGTGTCTCATGAAATTTATATATACTAAAATTATTATTATTATTTTTTTGTTGGCATGATGTGTGTGTGGAAGAATATTTGTTAATCACTATAAACAAAATTTTTCACAAAATGCAAAAAATAAAAATAAATAATAAATCGCTAATAAAATTACAATAAATTTTTTTTTTTTTACAAATAACATAAAAAAATCATTTTTATCTTCAACAAAAAAACACATTTAAAAATTAGCAATTTCATAACCACTTTTTTTTTTTTTTACAAATAACATAAAAAAATCATTTTTATCTTCAACAAAAAAACACATTTAAAAATTAGCAATTTCATAACCACTTTTTTTTTTTTAATTCTCAGAAATACAATTATAAAAAAAATATTGAATTACAACATTTAATACTTAAGAAATTCATTATTAAATAAATTTTATACATTTATAACAAATTATAAATTCATATATGCAGCTTACCGTATTTGCAGGCAGCTTACCGTATATGCGGTCTACTATATTTGCAAACAACTTACCGTATTTGCACCTTACTGTATATGCTGCCTATCGTATTTGTAAACAACTTACCGTATTTTCACCTTACCGTATTTGCAACTCATCGTATATGCTGCCTACAGTATTTGCAACTCACCATATATGCTGCCTACCGTATTTGTAGCTTACTGTATTTTTATATAACGATTTTTGCACTTACAAATACTGAGAATGCAGAACACCGTATATTCACTTACCAAACCGAATTTCAAAAAAATAAAAATTTCAAATTATTATTTTTTCAACATAAGTATAAAATAAATATTAAATATATATGAAGCACAAAATATAAATGCATATGAATATGATGCTTAATCTTCAATTTTCCAATATTGAATTACAAAAAATTTAGAAATATAATCTTCACATTTAACTCAATAATATCAACACTATCAAATAATATAAGCAAAATAATTTGTATAAACTCGTATATTTCTTATTCAAGTATGAAAGATACAAGTATATTTTTTCTAGATGACATAATATTGTTATGCAATTGTAAAAATAATTTGCAATTATTTTCTTATATCATGGAAATATTTCTAGATTGTTTCAAAAACTTTCTAAAAAACTAAAATTCATACACTAATAAAAATACGATAAATACAAAATTTGTGCAACGCACGTGACATTCACTGTGTGTAGAGGTTTTTTTTTTTAAAACTTCGTACTGTACGGAGAGTTTGCCAACTCTCCGCACTGTGTGAAGTTTTTTTTTGCTTTTTTTTACTCCGCATTGTACGGAGAGTCTGCACAGAATGCCATTTCTCCGCATTGTGTGGAGAGATTTTTTTTTTTTTTTTACTTTGCACTGCACGGAGAGTTTGCCAACTCTCCACACATGGTTTGTCATCTCTCCGCATTATGCGAAGAGTTTTTCCTTCCTTTTTTACTCCGCACATGGTTTGCCATCTCTCCACACTGTGCGAAGAGTTTATTTTTATTTTTTTTAAAACTTATGTGCAAAGAGTTTTTTTTTTCATGGCAGTTTATATTTGATAAAATTATTATTATTTTTTTAATGCTAGTGGCATGATGTATGGAAGAACATTTGTTTGACATAAACAAAATGAAAAATAAAAAATGGCATCATGCATCGTAAAATTGGATTCATTTACTATTGCATGAATAGTAGACCATCTTTCCCCTTTTTATTAGAAGTTAGACATACATACAAACGCATGTGTCTTAACTAAATAACATTATGGGTCACAGTTACACAAATTTATAGGTCTTATTCAGATAAAAGCTTAGGTAACAATATAATTAATATAACATATCACAGTCACACAAACTATATGTTCAAGTAAAGTCTTTGGTGGAACATATCACAATCGCACAAACGTGTAGTTCACATTAGATTTATGATGAGATCACATTCTAATAATTAATAGGTCACAATTACATTTGGATAAAGTCTTAAGGAGAGTAGATCATGATCATATAAAGTTACAGGTCACGATTAATAAAGGATTATTCGCAAATTGCTACATGATATGTCACAATTTTAACGTATTATTTACGGATTACGTTAAAAACATATCATGTTAAGCGAAACATGTCACAATCATACAAATATATAGTTCACATTTAGATTTATGTTGAGGTCACAATCTATTAACATAATTGGTCACATTCACATCTGGGTAAAGTCCTACGAAGATTAGATCACGGTCACACAAAGTTAACAATCAATAAAGGATTATGTTTCAAATTGTCACACGACGTGTCACAAGTAACATAACTAGTCATAATCTTCAATTGAATAAGTAGCACAACATGTTGAATGTCACAGTTTGTGACTAGCAATCTTAATTGTACAATCTCTTAGGTCACATTCAATTAACCCAATAAGCCACAGTCTGACAGTTATAATAGGTCAAATCCAGATACAAACAATGTAATAGATGAAGTCTCAAAATATTTATTTTGCCATGGATAGGCATAATTTTTAGATGAAGTCACAATTTCAACATCTACCAAGATTCGTTCAGTGTATTCAAATTCACACGTGTGAAATCCGATGATTGAAATTAGATTTGGACAGAAATTCTTCCAATATTGGTGGGAGAAGAAATCATGACTTTGAAGAACTTTGAAAATTCTAGAATCATGCCAAAAAATCAGTTGATATCGAAAAGCCTCTTGGTTCTTGGTTCTATCTATAAGTGATCGAAAAAATGTGTGTAGATGGTCGAAAAATCTTGTCACAAAATTTTCGAAACTACGACTTGAAATAATAATTATTGGTAGAAGATTGGTTGGGAATTTCTTAACTAATAAAATTGATAAAAGTGCTGTGAGTAGAAGAAGGTGAAATTGATATTGGAGAAATGTTCGTGAAGTTATGGAGAAATGATGGAAGGATAATAAATCTGTTTTTTTCAAGGTGAAATAATATTGATGATGAACGTTGGCCTAGGTTTGTTGTTTTGAATGTGAGAGAAATTATAACCGATTTGCCTATATTTTAGGAATTGAGAAGGTAAGAGATAATATCTTCAGTTATTTCCTTTTAATCCTTTAAGTTACAATATTTCCTTAAAATATATATATATATATCGATTACAAATTACAAATTTTATAAGTCAATACTCAATTTTTAGGTTACATTATTTATTGACCACAAGTTATCGATCATATTATTATTGGTCAAAAAATTATCAAAATTATTGATCATAATCTCAAATAATTGGTTACATATTATTTATTGATCATAAATTTACTAAATTATTGGTCACAATAAACCAAATAATTGGTCACAAACGCTCTCACCCCACGCCATCCTACCCACAACCATCGCACCACCACGACAACCACGACCACCAATATTACTAGCAGCCAACATTACCACCACTTCACCAATGTAGTCAACATCAAAACCACCACCACCCAAACACCACAAAAATATCATATCCAAATTTATCAGTGACCGCCACGACCATCACAACCTCCACTAACATCACACCACAACCTCTGTGAAAAATCGAACAATTATACAATATTTGCCTTATGTAACACATTGAGATTATTTACCTACTATGTTCACAGAAGTAATAACTATAAATGGACCCATATCCCGAACCATAGCCTGAAACTAGATCCAAAATTAGAACAGCAACCAACATCACCATTGAAAGTGTTTGAAAATCATCACACTTTCTAGTGGTGAGTTGATATCATATTTATATCCACATTTACATGATTGTATATGGCATAATTACAATGAAATGGAAATAATACAATTAAATGAAAAAATTGAGCAGGCAAAGTGGAAGGCTACAATTATGGGTCAATGAGAATGCTGGGATTAAGGCTGAGAATCTATAACTTGATCCTTGACACCCCTCTCAAGCTGAGCATTGGATTCGAGCGTACGTGAAGCTTGGATCGGAAGAGTTCAAATAGAGGTTTGGACACACTTTTGGTAAAGACGTTAGCAACTTGCAAATGAGAGGGCACGTACTGGGTGTGAAGCTTGCCAGCGAGAAAACGTTCATGAAGAAAGTGGTAGTCAAGTTCAACATTCTTGGCCCGTTTGTGAAAAACTGGATTAGAGCTTAAGAAGATGGCGCTCTTGTTGTCACATAGGAGGAGAGGCCATTGTGGAATTAATACTTTGAGGTTGCTGAGAAGAAGTGTGAGCTAAAGAAGTTCAGCAGTAGTGAGAGCTAAAGCACGATACTCAGATTCACAACTGGAGCGAGAAACGGTAGGTTCCTTCTTGGCACTCCAAGAAACCAATTTACCGCCAAAATAAATATAGTAACCAGAGGTAGAACGGTGAGTATCGGGACAGTCTGCCCAATCTGCATCAAAGTAAGCAACTAAAGTACTAGGAGCAGCGGATGGGCGAAAAATGAGCCCAAAATGCAGCATGCCTTTAACATAGAGAAGAATGCATTTGACAGCAAGAAAGTAGTCTTCAATCGGAGAGTGGAGAAATTGATTGATAGAGTTGACGACATGAGCAATATCTGGAAGGGTGATGATCAAATATTGGAGAGCACCAACAAGAGATCTGTAAAGTGTAGGATTCGAGAACAAAAGACCATCAGCAGATAGGGTCTGGGATACTATCATGGGGATATGAATAGGTTTGCTGTCAAGTAGTTGGGCACGTGTGAGAATGTCTCGTGTATATTTCAATTGATTGATGAAGAGGCCATCAGAGGTGGTTGTAGACTCGAGACCAAAAAAGGAGCTGGGAGGACCCAAGTCTTTGGTGGCAAACTTATAATTGAGTTTCCAAGTAAAGCTAGCAAGGAGAGATGAGTTGTTGCATGTAATAATCATGTCATCAACATAGAGAAGCAAATAGATTATGTCAGAGTGCTTATGATAAATGAATAGTGACGTGTCTGCACGGCTGCAATAAAAATCAAGTTGAATGAGAAAAGAGCTGAGACGTTGAAACCAAGCACGAGGGGCTTGCTTTAGACCATATAGAGCTTTCTACAACTGAAAAACATGATTACGAAAGTGTGGGTCAATGTACCTAGGAGGTTGCTCCATATAAACATGTTTAGTAAGATAGTCATTTAGGAACGTATTTTTAACATCAAGTTGTCGAAAAGGCCATTTGTTGGTCACAGCAAGAGAGAGTACAACATGGACTGTGGTAGCCTTGATGACAGAGCTAAAAGAATTAGTGTAGTTAAGACCAGGTACTTGCGTGTAGCCCTTGGCAACAAGACGGGCTTTGAGATGCTCGATAGATCCATCGGGCAAATATTTGATTCGAAACACCCATTTGGAACCTATAATGTTGGTGTTGGTGGGGCGACGAACCAATATCCAGGTGCGATTGTTTAGCAGGGCTTGAACTTCTTCATCCATGGCAGCGAGCCAAGCGGAATTCTTATCGGCAGATTTGAATCATTTAGGCTCAGTAGATGCAAGAAGAGCATGAAGAAGGCTAGAGGAACCCACAAGTTCGAGATGCGCTAGGTGGCACGTTTTGAAGATGCCAACTTTAGCTCGTGTGAGCATAGGATGGGAACCCAATGGAGCAGCAACAATAAAAGTGCATTCAACAATAGGTAATTTGGTGATAGGCTCCGGACAAGCTGGACTAACATCTGATTGTGATAGAGATGGACTTGTATTAGTTGCCTACAAAGGCTCATCCACTGGATCAGTACAAATAATATACAGGTTGGATCCAGATTGAGGAATATGTTGAAAATGTGGTGTAGGAGAATGTGGGGATATGCTTGTGGGAAGCAGATTTGATTCCAGAAAATTTGAGATTTGGGGAGAGGATATGGGCTGGGCTTGTGAGGAATGTTGGAAAGGAAAGTGGTTTTCATCAATTTGGGCATAAGGAGTGACATAAATTCTGGAGGTAGTGGGGTCAAGACAACAAAAACCTTTGTAAGATGAATTATAACCAATAAAAATATAAGGAATGCTACGAGGGGAGAACTTGTTAGTCATGTAATCATGTAAGCAAGGATAAACATGACAACCAAATGGATGAAAGTTTTCATAATTGGGAGAGGAATTATATAAAAGCTGAAAGAGTGACTTACCTCCGAGAAGCGGTGTGGGTAAGCGGTTTATGATGTAAGCCCCAGTGCTAAAAGCGTCAATCTAGAAATGAGTGGGAACATGAGAGTGGAAAAGTAGAGCCAGACTTGTTTTAGTAACATGACGATGTTTTCGTTTGGCACGACCATTTTGTATGGGTGTATAAGGGCAAGAGAGTTGATGATTAATACCGCAGGTACTAAGATGTGCTTTAAAGCAGTTGCTAGTGAATTCTGCACCACCGTCACTTGGAAATTTGTTTATACGAACAGAACGTTGATTTTCCACAAACGTTGGAAATTGAATAAAAGTATTAAAGAAGTAGGATTTCAATTTTAATGGGTAAAGCCAAGTGAAACGAGAATAATCATCAATAAATAAAACATAGTATGGGAAACCCAAATTTGATTTTACGGGAGATGGGCCCCATAGATCGCAATGAATAAGTCCTAATACCTTTGAAGATCGATGTTCATTACGAGAATAGGGTAGACGATGATTCTTTGCAATTTGACATGTACTACATAACACAGAGGATGGCAATACGGAGGTAAGAGAAAGCTGTCCTTTTTTATTTAGAAAAGAAATAACAGAGTGATTCACATGTCCAAGATGAGCATACCATAAATCTTATGAAGTCTGAACAGATTTATTTTTTAGGACAGAAATAAAAGTTGAATTGCCACGTTCTAGCACATATAGCCCACCATCTCGTTTACCGATTGCCACCACCTTTCCCGTTTAGCGATTCTGAATAGTGAAAAAAATTATTAGTGAACGTAACAGATAACGAAAAGTCACTCGTTAATTTACTAATGGACAAAAGATTTTTAGTGATGTGAGGAACAACCAAAATATCTAACAGTTGAAAATCGGAGGATTGAAGAGTTTACCAGTATGGGTGATGGGTAGGGAGGCACCATTTTCGACAATAACACAATCCTTACCCATATAAGAAGTGGACTGATCCAAGAAAGTTTGGGTTGGAGTCATATGGGCCGAGGCCTCTGTATCTAAATACCAATAAGAAGCCTTATGTTCAGAGACGGAGCAGAAGAATTGAGGCTTTCTGCAAATTGAGCCTCGGGAGTATGACCATGGCAGTCATACCGTTGTTGGCACCGGTATGCATAGTGAACCTTTGCGCGACAGATTTGGCAGCGTGGGGGTCGTATGCTGGTGAAGCGTCATTGTCTTCATCCATGGCTGCTAGTTCGACTGTGTTGGTTGCGAGAAAAGGAGCTTCGCTGATTCATCTTCACAGCGTAGCGATTGGTTGCTGTGAACACTGCGGGGACGGTGCAGCCGGCTCCAGGGATTTTTGAAAAAGATCAAAGCTCTCTGCTTTTGGCCCAAGATATGGAAAACTTGGCAAAGGAGTAAGAGCCATTTGAGAGGAGGTCGAGAATTCTGACCCCAGACCTCGGAGAAACCAGTGCACTTTGTCGATGCCATCGACGAGTCATCCAATTGTGTGGAGCTGATCGCATAGGGCCTTGAAGGTGTCGGCGTACTTCGAAACAGACCTGGTACGTCGTTTCATCAGCTGCAAATCATCTTTGAGATGGATTTCACGGGCCTTGGAACAGTGGCTGAAGGTATTCTCTAAGGCAACCCACACCTCGCGTGAGTTAGAGAGCCCTACCACTTCTGCCATGGCGTCTTCGGTGAGAGAGGACAATAGAAGACTAAGGAGACATTGATCAGTTTGTTTCCATGCCACATGTTTTATATTTGGTGTCCGAGAATTTTCAAGGGTAAAATGGGGTGGAGTTTCTATAGTTCCATCCACATAGCTGATTAGTTCTTGGCTCTCTAAAAGGGAAAGCAATTGGCTCTTCCATAGGAGATAATTGGAAGAGGAGAGTTTGATTGTAACCATGTGGATATTGAAAGGAAGAAGGTTGGAGGAGGATTCAAAAGCCATGGAAATGGAGATAGGATTGTATAAGGGATGTTAATCCATAGTGTGGTTTGATACCATGAAAGTGTTTGAAAATCACCACACTTTCTAGTGGTGAGTTGATATCATATTTATATCCACATTTACATCATTGTATATGGCATGATTACAATGAAATGGAAATAATACAATTGAATAAAAAAATTGAGCAGACAAAGTGAAAGGCTACAATTATGGGTCAATGAAAATGCTGGGATTAAGGTTGAGAATCTATAGCTTCATCCTTGACAACCACCACCAACTAAAAACACTGCGAACAAAATCACTAGATAACTTGATCCAAAATTAGAGCCAACGCACGTAGAGCCACCACCTCTTCTTGTAACTACAACCACTACTTTCACAATATAATCCCCAAATTGCTGACGTCGCGACCACACCACTACTACCGCCTATATCATCAATCCTTACCACCACCTCAAATCCACCATCCTTTTCACCTCTACCAGAAAAAATTGATGTAGAAGAGAAATAGATGGGCGCAACACAAGAGGTAGGGACGATGGGTGCGTGCGCCGCTGCTTCGTGTGCAATGGTGATGGATGTGGTTCTAGAGTAGCGTGCATGAGCATCGGTGATGTACCTATAGTTGACCGCAATGTCCAGTGCAGTGCCTGTCGTCAGTGTTGCACCTATTGCTGCCCATGTCGATTATTAGTTCAGTGTTTGTCACCGAGCGCATGAGCACTTAGAATACCGGAGGGTTGGCTAGAGGGAAGGTGGAAAATGAAGTCAAAAATGTTTTTTGAAAGATGAATTAAGGTTTTGTGTGGTGGGTGTTGGAGTAGATTATTTTAATTTTATAATATTAAAAGGGTTAAATTATTACCTGATTTTCGAACAAATACTTTCAAATTTAATTTTTGAATTGAGAATTTGAAAACCATGGCAAGATGTAATTTCCACCATTACAATTTCGGGTCATTAAGAAGTTTATACAATATTCAGGTATTAATTAAAAAAAAAATCATTTTCCCTTCTTTCTATATAGAGTAGGGTTGAACAACGACATCGTTAAACCGAAAATCAAAATGAATATGTTTTTTCGAAATTGTTGGTTTGGATCCATGTGGATCCGTCAACATTTTAATTTTGAATAGAGCCAAACCATTTCGAAATGGTTTGATATAGGTTTCAATTTTCATAAATATACATTAATATTAGACCCAACCCAATTAGCCAATTGCCCATTTCAATTAATCAATTAATCCATATCCAATTATCCATCGGTCATCACAATTGTATGTCAAGCCCTCAAATTGGTTGAAGTGTTAAATAAATGCTGCTGAACCATATTCGTGGATCACCCATCACAATTAGATAGATAGTTAAATACAAATTTTATATCAAACTATCACACTTTTTTTCCCTTCTACTAATCAATGTCTCAAAATTTGGCTCAATTTTTAGCAAACTTTACCCATTTTTCTTAAATTTTCTATAATTAATTGCCATATTTTATTGATAATTGTGTTGTTTTGTTCCGATTTGTCCCAAATTCCCTTAAAATTTTTAGTTGAAGTTTATTTTTTGTTAATCTATTTCTCAGTCTCTTGATTATGTCACTCAATTTAATATTTATTTTTAATTTAGTTGCTAGATTTACTATTAATTGATATATACATTTGGACATTTGGTGGATAAATGAAATGGTCGTTATGAAGATTTGACCAAGACTTTTGACATATTACTTTGGTGGTAGAAATTGAATGTAAATAAGTGCAATATCTTCGATCATATGACAAAAGATGTGCGAACTATTCAAATATTAATAACTGCTTTTGAGTTTGCATTTCCTACTAGTGGTAAAATTCTTGATTCTTTTGAAGTTCATTGAGTGCAAAGATGGTTGTACCAATTAGTACGATTAAGAGGTTAGAACTAAATTTGTCTTATCTTATTGTTATATTATAATGATTAGAAGTGTAGAATTTTGTTTTCTAATATTTATAATGATACTAGTTTTTAACATTCTAACATGAAATTTTAGAATAATATTTATGATTTAAACTTCGGTTTTAAACCAATCCAAATCGAAAGAAGTTGTTTGGTTTGATTTGAAAAAAAAGAACAATAATAATAATAATAAACCTCTTCACGTGGTTTGGTTTGAAATTTATCATAAATTGCTCAAATCAAATTATGTTCCCTCTAATTTAAAGCATAAAGCGAAACGGAAAGTATAATACAACTTCTCTCTCTACTCTCTAGATTCCTCACATATTTTAGTAACAGATCCAGCAATCAATGAACAAGGCCACCGAGAGTAGTATGGCTCCAAATTTGGTTTTTTAATATAGAAAATGGGTTACAACAACTTCAATAGATTTTAATCTGAGGAAGAAAATGGAGTTTTGAATTGGTTAGAGATTTCGTTCCGGGGAAGAAATGGAATGGAGGATTAGCAAGCGAAGCATTGGTTTTCGATAGTTGTTTATAGGAGAAATAGGGATGAACAGGGAGAGAGAAAAGGTAGGGAGCGACCACAATGGATTGAGGATTAACAATAGGTGGACCAGTAAGAGGAGCAATGGTTGCCAACGGTGGTGATGCGGAGAAGAGAAACGGGTGAAGAGTGAGAGAGAAGAGGTGGAGTGGGGATGAGGCGAGGCGAGGCGAGGTGAGGCGGCGTGGGATGAATAGTAAATGTGACTAGTTATTTGTGTGATTTATGAGTAATAAATAATTTGTGAACTATTAATGTGAGATTTATGATTAAATATGTTTATGATTGTGATCCATAAATTGTGTTTTATGTGACTGTGACTTTGTGTGATTTATGATTAGCATGTGATTATAGAATTGTATATTATTGTGATTGTGGGATGTGTATTTAAATTATAGGTCACAAAGGTGATCATCTGATTTTTAAAATTTTTCAGAAGTCTGTTAATTTTGAAATTATATTTTGAGACATTTGTAATAGTGAATTTTTTCCATACATCTAGAGGTGGACATAATTCCATTTAGTTCTGGTTCCAAGATAATTGAATCTAACCATGGACCAATGTTTTTTAGATAATGGAACCAAATGATTTTTTTTTTTTTTTTTAAGATACGGAACCAAACCGAAATAGAACTTGGTTCTAATTTGGTTCAAGTTACATTACTAATTGAGAAAAAGAACCGAAGATTGAGGCTTCAATTCTAGCTATCCATGGGCGGTGGTGGTTGAGCGCAACGATAGATGACAGGCGGCAGTTGATATCCACATGAGAGTTAACATATAAATTGAAAATGAGATTGAATTTTGAATTTTTTTTGGTATGAATTGTGATTTACTTATTTGTAAAAATATTTTTATATAAAAAAAATAAAATTTTAAAATTGAGTTTGGTTCTTGATTCTAGAACTAGAACCGAACAAAAACTAGAACCAAATGGTTCTCGGTCCTAAGACTTAGAACCATTAATTATTATTATTATTATTGTTATTATTATTTTTAGTAGAATTGAACAGAATCGCTCGATTTGGTTTAGTCTAATTTGATTTGGTCATTTTGTGCACCCCTGCATACATCAATTGAGAATAGGCCCATCTTGATGGTAATCACAGTATTCGTAAGGTCTACGTGCCACTTCATTGAGGCCACATTGTCCTATATAACTCAAGCTGCAATTGACCTTAGATCAGTGTGGTTCTACGGGCTCAACATAATTTGTATACTAGGGTACTAAGAATATTCTTGGTATTAGAGCTAAACTAGTTCACTACATTGATCGTAGCTGCACGACAAATATATATTGTGTTATGAAGTGGTATGATTGTTCAAAACCAACAATAAAAGAAAAAAAAAAAAGTTAGGCCATGCGGCCGCATGGAACCCTACCGAGACCAAATGGTCTCGGTAGGATTGTACCATGCGACTGCATGGGTTTGTACCATGCTGTCGCATGGTACAGAAAAATCGACCGTTGGGTCGTTTTTTGTTGGTTTTTTTGTGGCTTTTCATCCATAAGGTGCATCACTTCGTGAAGCTATACTACTTGGCTATAAATAGATGATCCTGGGTCATTGAAAAATGTTGAAAAAACACCTATTATATTGATACTTCTTGAGATCAAATCCAAAAGGAAATAACCTCTCATATTCATCCTTTTCTTTGTGTTCTTAAGTTTTAGAGATTCAAACAAGTGTTTAGTGTTTGAATCTCTATAAGGCTTGATTAATCCTTCAAACCTTTTGCCGGATCACCCTTTAAACACCAAAATAGTGGGGGCAAATTCGTTTGAGGACAACAATCTAAGATTGTGTTTGAGCCTTCAATTTCTTCATATATATACTTTGCTATTTCTTCATCTCCTATACCTCTTTCGATTTTTTTTTTATTTTGTTTGTAATTCGTTCTCATAATATCTTTGGTGGAGTAACATTATTTCCAACATTTTCTTTACCAAATACACTCAAGCATTTCTTTCTATAATCTCTCCATTACTTTTTGTGGAAAAACAGAGAGGATTGCAGATACTTACTAAAGTATGGCATAATTTAGATCAATATATTATTGCTTCAAGAGGAACTCGAGTTGAGATTCACTCATTTGTTCCAACACTTTCCTATCCTAAGATAATACATATGAGATTTTTGAATTTAGACTCAACCCAAACCTATTCTTGGATAAGTTGTTCAATGGTAACCATGGATAGTGTGGTCCTGGATAAGTTGTTCCCTTAATTTCAAGAAAGTAATTCCCCATATATGAAAATACAAAAGAACAAAAAATTACTAAGATTATATCTAATGGTTTTTAGGTTTTGTTTCCAAATGTAAGAAGAAAAACTGTGAATTCAAAGCAATCTTGGAATTGTATCACGTACTTGGTCAATGACATGCTTTGTACGTAAACAAGTTAAGCAACTTTCCTCTAATATTTTTTTAGTCCTAAACGAGAATGGATGATTTCTTACTAACCTCCAAATCATATTTAACTTGTCGTAAATAGTTTTACTAAAAACATTTTTATCAGAGCTTAAATTATAAAAAAAATTGTTGTATTTATTTATTTAAATTTTTTTTTCAATGTGCTTTTTTAATTAAAATATACATTTGTCTATTATATACAATAATGTGATGGAAAGAGAGCACATGCTATATGAATTATTATTACTTATTTATATAAAGATATAGTGAGGCCTTGGGTGTGCTTAGTCCTCGAAGAAATGCTCTCATTTAAAACTCCACATGCAATTTTGTGATCTCTAATATGTGGGTAGGGTCTTATTTTGTCATTTTGTTATTTTTTCGACTAATCAAACTTCAATTGTAATCACACATTTTATGGACTTAGTAATTTTTATCAAATATGTATTTCGTCGATTTTTATCAAAATTTATTAAAACTTTTATTAAAAGCTTTATCACACAGGTCGATCCATCATATAAAACTAATTATGTAAGTGGGGTTTTAAAACTAATTATTTAAGCATGGTTTTAAGAACTCATTTTCAAAATTCACTTTTGGACGAGGGTATGTCATTTGTGTCAAAAACAAACATAGTATTCAATGTGATTTGTATAGCCAACAACAATTGGTTATCCAATCAATAAATAAAAATGTTATTTATTTAAAACATGTTGTCTTATAATGATGAAAAGTGAGTGGTATTCCTTGCATCATTTCTCATTTAGGTCGAAATCAACATGGCACATAACGTGGGTAAACTAGTAGTGTCATGTCATTATGTTACATCACGAGTTTTTTATTCAATTGTTAGTGTGTCGATTCATCAATTTTTCATTTTTCATGTAATACAAAAGTTGTAGAGAATTGAACAACATTACACAATGACAGTTTATATGAAAACTTTTAATCATCGAATCAAAAATTAGAAGTCAAATTACATGGTAAAGGTGCCATTAAAAAGCCAAATATGCTTTGGAAATAACAAATTTTATATATCTATTTGTGGTTGGAATTAATGACTTCAATTTTGTTGTTTATCAAAAAATCTAGACTACAATGTTTTTTGAAAGGCTCGTAGCAGCCAGTGGAGCACAGATAGACAGGCAAATATCCAAATGCCTAACTGGTACGCAATACTTTATTGTATAGTCTCAACTAAACAATATCCAGTCAAGTACACATGATTGTGAAAACGCGTCCAGAGCAACTTTGACACGTTTCGTCATATTTTTAAGATTTTATTTTCAATTAATTATTTTATTTTATGGGGTCAATATTTTTTTTTATCAATTTTTCAACCACACATTTCATTAAAATTTATTAAAAATCTAATTTTTATTTAAACTAAAAAGGAGCTATGTTATTTTCTTCTTTCACAGTTACATAATCATGTTGTATGTGCAACAATGAATAAGAGTAGAGAGTACGAACTTTAATTTTATTCTTCTTACTGTTCGATTTTGTATGAATCAACTTACGAAATATGTTACAAAGGTCGTACAAGAGAGTTTAGCGAATATTGAAATCATTGTTGCTTTTATTGAAATCTTTATTTCAGACAAAATGTCTATTTGAGATGTAGATGTGCAGACTTCTCGACTCACCCAACTAGTTTTATGTGGATTAGGAGTGGCTTCTCGACTCGCCCAACTAGTTTTATGTGTATTAGGAGTGAGAGTTGATATTGGTTGTTGACCACCGATATACGATCTCAATTAAAATGAACTTAGCACCCACTTCATCCATGTACCAAGTCAGGTTTTTGAGATCGGCTCGATCTTGTAGCCATCGTAATTTCAAATAGACATTATAATTGTAGATTCCTGAAACCTCATCTAATCAGTGAAGCACATTTAGAGGAAGTGACGTCAGCATTGTCCAAAACCACCAATTAACCCCCATAATTACTTATCGTGAAGCAGGTCATGATTTCCTAATAAAAGGGGGAATAATTACAATTTGATGGGAGCCGGCCTCATTAGCCAATCGGAAAAGAGATCGACAGCACACAAACCAAGCTTGGCATTATGATTGATTTGATTGACAAGATATAATTTCAAGAGAATTGAACCCGATTCTCTCTATAAATTGAGAAGGATGGTCCCCTCCAAAAGGTAGAGGACCATTGAAAATGATCCACTCCCATAAAGATACATATTTGTGCCCTTCATTATCAACAAAAAAATGTTCTTTTTCCAAAAAAGTTGGCTCAAAATCATGCTGAGCGATTTTTGACGTTAACACTGGTTGATTTACTCAGCTCTTGTTTCGTATAGACTTTTTAAAATTTATTTTTCTTGAAACTCATTTTAAATTACACATTCTACAATAAAATAATTTTACATATGGACTTATAATTTTTTTCTACTTTTTAATTATATTCATTAAAAAAATTACAAAATTTTATATTCAAATTTTACATCAAACAGACTCTTGTCTGTTAAAGAGGTTAAATATCAACTATAGTAGGCAAAAATGGGCAAGAATGTTTAACCAAGCATATAGAAAGTTGCTTTTAATATTCTCACAAGGTCGCACCCATCTCGCGTAGGCAATTAAGTCAAGTTTACTTAAGTTGTAACAATTAGTAAATTAATTAATAAAGGTCAAATTTGTTGATGCACAAGGAACATGCAGCACATCGAAGGCCACGTGAATTTATTTAAATTTTGACTAACCAAAGAAAAAACTCATCTCCATTAATTTCCATGTCTTAGATTTCGATGTCATTAAGAAATACTTTAAAAGTGGCCAAGATGCAGTTCGATACAGTAATTGTTGACTTGTAGGGTATTACACTTCGAGATTGGTATTAATAATGAAGATGAAACACATTATGAGGGTGTTTGTTAGTCATTTTTACGTAAAAGTACATTTTAGAATAATAAATTGATGTGAAATGTGTGGTTGAAAAATAAGGAAAAGTTTTTGATTTACGTGTAATATTATTTTAATAAAGAATGTGTGGTTAAAAAGAAGAGAGAGTGAAATGCATTCTGAAAAAAAAAATGGCTACCAAACGGCGCCTATGTACTTAGGAAGGACTCGACCTGATCTTCAAAGAAATAAGTAAAAAATAAAATGACATCGTCACGAGATATGGAATACAATGCAAGAGATATATATCTATCATGAAACTACTATGATATAATTAGATAACATGATCACCACCAACAAAAATTCCATATCCTTCCTAGATCAAGCCCCCTTTTGATTTAACTCAAATTCATTTTTTCTATTAATTTTTTATGAAAATTGATGAAATGTGTGGTTGAAAAGTTGATAAAAATTATGTATCCCGTGAAATGTGCGATTAAATGAGTCTGAGAAAAAATAAATGTTGAAAAATGTAGACCAAACGGGGAGCTAAATCTTTTCTACTGACTTCCCACCAATTTCACTAGAACTCTACCTTTATTTTTTTTTTTTTTTTTTTTTTTTGGGGCGCCAAAGTATTGCATCACTCTTAGAATCCACTTTTAATTACACTCGAAATTTTATACAATGTGCTATTAATTGCTTTTGCTCCAACAGAACATGTCTTGAGATTTATGTGACAAGACATGATCAAGTTTTACGTTGATCGTGAACCTTTCATAATCGTACTCCGAATTGAGTAGGCGGAGTTAGAAAGAAAACAAGGTTAATATCATTAATTTTGTATTCTACATCACGTTTTAAACCAGAAATTTGCACTATTAATTTCATGCCAATGGCGTGAGAAATTTGATATCATTAATGTCATTGAATTAAGTGTCAGAAATGTTTAATCACTTGCTATTTACTAGTCACGTATGTCACACACCTTTCTTTCCTTTTCATCAAGTTTAAGATGAAACAATATTAAACAGAAAAAATTTATATTTCACAACTGAGTCGAGATAGATGCGAATTATTGACGAATTTTTGCTCGCTAATAATCATCGGTGACGGAGATTCCTATGACCGAAAAATGATTGGTACAAGTTTAGTGGATAAAAAAATATAGTAGAGAACTCGAACTCGAACTCGAACTCGAGCTCGAGCTCGAGCTTCGTACCAGAAGTTGAGTTGAATACAAAATCGACAATACTATTTTTAGTACATGAATAATTGAAATATGAAAGTAGCCGACACGTGAAAAAATTGTTATTCAGACCCGTGAAATCCCGGATTCCAGTTTTGTGACGTTTCATAGAAACAACAGCAGAATTACAATGTACATAGCCGACGCGTGCCTTCACCGACGAGGGAACGCGGCTACACTGAAGGGACCCACATTCCTACGAGGATTAAAAAAAGCATCATTAATTAGTCTAAATTGACTTAAATCTGCATGTGACTCATCTCTCCTCCTCACCATTAATATTCTCTTACCTTCCTTAATTGCGTCTTATTATATTAATAGTAACATTAGACATATTAATTATTTATTGATTTGTTTGTAAGAAAATATAACTCCGAAACCCTCGTAATTTTTTTTTAATATTAATAAAAGCATATCGTTTTCTTAAATATTATATGTAAAGTCACAACCGATCAACATTGAATATTGAAAAGAAAATTATGGGCTTGTTTGGGAGCGATTTTTCCCCTCAAAAATTGATTTTTTGATTGTTATTTCACAATTAAGCCGTCATATTTGACTTCTTCTCTCACAGGTGGATCCCACTTTTCTCCTAACGATCAAAAAATCAATTCTTAAAATCACTCCCAAACAAGCTTAAATAGCTTATTTTTTTCCGATGTTGATAAAAAGAGTGTTCAGTAAGGGTTAAAATTAGATTTTTTAGTAGATTGTGATAAATGTTTCTGAAATGTATAGTTGAAAAATTTTGAGACTCATGAAAGACGTAATTAATATTGATTGTTTGTCTTTGACCAAGATTAAAATCAAATTTTAAACCGAACCAAACAAGTTCAAAGGATGTGATATGTTGTGACAAAATTAACTTATTTTTCTTCGAATGTTAAAAAAGAAATAAAAATAAAAAGGGACGAAGAATGAAACAAAAAGAAGCGATAGACAAGATCACAGGCAGCAGTAAATAGGTACCATATTTACACACACAAAGACTGCTAAGAGAAAAGACGCCCCTCTTTCTTCTAAAAGTGTCAAATTCAGGCCTTAAAAGCCTAGTTATGATATGCTCATTAAGGTAGATTGATAGTTCCCACACTATTGAAGAGTCAAACAAGATTAAAATTTTTATGATTAATAAATTTTTTTACGATGTATTTGATTCGCTAAACTAGATACTACACTTAATTAATTGAATTAAAATAAAAAAAAATTCATATTGTAACGATAATCTAATTTTGCACTCTACATGTGTGCAACTGAATGTTGCGTTCTGAAATGATAAACGCTTTTGTAAAGGTATTTATTGATTACCTCTCAATTGATTGGATCATAGGTGCGATGAATTGCATTGAAGGCGAAAGGTGAGGTCTTTGGATCAAGTTTATGGTGACCTATTCAGGGGGAAATTTTTTTTTTTTT
>NW_019264714.1:290056-327265 GCF_002742605.1 Olea europaea var. sylvestris
AAAACTCATATAATTTTTAAGTTTTAGTGCATTTATATACTGATTGAAGAATTTGTTATATTATTTAATTAAATATTAATAAACGATGTCATCATTGCAACCGTAATGGTCAACATTCAATGATTAATGGACATCCTAACTCACCAACATTTTTGAATCCGTCACTGTATCTAGTACAGCTCATAAATAAAGAGCTATATGCAACCTTTAACCTCATTAGATCAACCCATACGATAAGAATGAAGTACAAAATTCCAATTTCTATTAGAAGATGCTTTTAATTATTGGAGTACAATATTTCATGACCTAAAAAGATCATAGTTCACGAAATTTAATATATCTTAACATAATATAATAGAGGTACGATAGTAACAACTTAATTCTTTACTTACAACGTAGATAAGCGAAAGAAACACATGCACGTACAACAGTAACAACTACAGTAAATAGAGGCTCAGCCTAGACAGCAATTAATTGCAGTTCATCCAGAACTCTATTTGGCACAGTTTGCAAGGTCCAACCCGGTTCAACCCCATTTGCTATTTTTACTTTTATTTTTATTTTTGAGTTTTCGTCATCAATTTTGACTCTTTCTTAATCACAACTCTCAAAATTCTTTGACCAATATAAATAAAAATTGTTTTAAGTCATAAAAAGGGGGTTGTACCATGGGGAGGAAAAGAAAAAGAAGAGAGAGAGAGAGAGAGAGAGAGCTACAGATAAAATGGAGAGAAAAATCATAACAAAAATAAAGAAAACTTGGGTTTGAAGATTCGGCTTAGGCGAAACCTAGCCCAACCTATTGTATTTTTATTATTCCGTGATGTATAATCTTATTTAATTATTTTGTCTTTTACTTTCATTTCATCCCTTCTTATTCCTATCTTCTTGCCATCTTAACCTTTTTCTTCGAAAAAGAGAAGGAATAAAAAAAAGAAGACCAATCAAGCTTTAGAATATCTGAAATGAAATTATTTTTTTTTCCTTTATCTAATTTGGTATGATATGTCATATGTGTCTATCTCTCCATCAATTTCAAATTTGAAATCCCTTCCTAAATTTGTCAAGGAAATGCATTGAGTATAAAAATTCAAAAGAAAGTAAGAAATCCAGAATTTAATTTAACATTAATAATTAGGAATCCGAATTCCACAAACTCGATGATGTACTCTAATTTTTCTTGTATTTTTATAATCTCTCCCTTAATTGTTATGTCTTTTACTTTCATTTCATCCCTACTAATTTATGTCTTCTTGCCTCTTAAAAAAGAGAAGGAATTAAAAAAAGGGACCAATCACCAAAAAAAAATCAAAAATCAAAAATCAAATTTTCTTTTCTTTAACATTCTATGGACATGCATGATTAAATTTTATTTTTTTAATTGATTATATATCATTTATCTTTCTTTCTCTATCTCTCTTATTATTTATCTCTATTTTTTATGAAAAATTAAATTAGATTCTTGAAACTTTTTTTTCTTTTTTCATTCATTTTTTTGTGAAAATATCGATTTTTTAATTAAATTATAAAAGTTTATATGAAAAATTATAATTAAATTTAAATATATTAATTTTTATTTATTTTTGAAAGTTACTATACTAATAATATTGAATCATATATAATTTTGATTATTATTTATTTAATTAAGGTCTTAAATTTATTTATTTTTTCAATTTTTTTTTATTATATAGGAAGAAAAAGGGGAATTGTGGGAACTAACACCCTATATGTGAGAATTTCACATCAGATCTACGTAAATTCTATTTCAAATGAAAGTTTTCAAAAGTTTTTTGAATTCCACGAAAGTCTATTTAAGTTTTAAAATGAAAATCTATAGAAGTTTACGAAAAACTTTCACTAATCTATACAAATATATAAAAGATCCACGAAATCCACAAAAGTAATCACTTAAAAAAAGTCCATCAAAATTTTCAAAAGTCCTAATTGAATACATCCCCCTAAATTTATCTTCTTTAACAGTCATGAGCAAGTCAACTGATGACTGTGAGGCTATTTTGGATGGTATAAGGGTTAAGTTTAATAATTTATTAAAAGTTTGGGTTAAACACCTGACAAATGAACATTGAGGATACGTCTGCTACTTTTCTAAAAGGTTAAGGACAATTGTGTAACTTACTCTAGGGATGTCAAAAAAGTTCGGTGGCTCGGGCGGTCCGTTGCTCGGCTCGTGGCTCGGACCAACAGAGCCAAAGCTCGAACCGAGCCCAAAAGGGGGCAATTGCCCGAGCCCGGACCGGCCCGTTTAATTTAAAACAAAAAATAAAAAAAATAAAAATAAAGGCTAATCTGCTGCCGAACTGGCAGTTCGGCAGCTAGACAGTTCGGCGGCTTTAATTATAAAGCTGCCTGTTGGCAGCAATTACGAGAAAAAAAAAAAAAACACCAAAACACGACCCGGCTTGGCTCGAGCTTTATTTTTTTTGAGTCGAGCCGGCTCGGCTCGGACAAAAAAAAACCCGTGTTGAAAAAGCTCGAGCCGAGCACGAGCAGAAAGTTTCGGCTCGAGAGCCGACTCGGCTCGTTTACACCCCTAACTTACTCTTACCTTGGTTTGGTATGCAGTAAAAATCTAAATTTTAATTTAACTAAAAAATCAATAATTTTAATTTTATTCACAAAAGTACTCAATTTATCAATCATATATTTCATAAAATCTTACTTTTACTGATGCCGCTTTACTTAATCCCTAAACCTCCCCCTCATTTCACGGATTCTGCCAGATCAATACCACCGCGAGCGCCACCGGCGATGGCGCTTCTGCACCTTCTGCACAAAACCGCCACTACTATCCTGAACTCCAGCAAACCCCACATTTTTTCCTCCTCCTCCCACTTCTCGACATCCTTTCTGATTACCAAAACCCCTAAGAAATTCAAGAAGAAACGCAAGAAAAAGGATAGCCCTCGCACGAACCTGGTCCAAACCCAACCAAATCTTGTACGCCACTTCGAAAACATCCTTCTCAGAGATGCCCACTTCAGATTCCTCACCAAAGCTAAGGAGTTCCTCTCTAAACAACCGCAACAAGTCCTACTCCTTGACGAAGCCGGCAAACTCCACCAGCAGCTCGGCTTTCCCCGCGGCCGGAAAGTTATCAGGTCGATACAGCGCCACCCCTTAATTTTCCAAACCTACCGGCATACGGATAATAAAATGTGGTTCGGGTTTACTGATTTCATGGATGAGTTGCTGCGCGAGGAACAGGGGATTATGAATGAGTTGGAGCGAGAAAGAGTTGATGTTGTGAGGAAATTATTGATGATGTCTGTGAATAAGAGGATACCTTTGAGTAAAATTTACCATAACAGGCTCTTGTTTGGGATCCCGGAGGATTTTAGAGACAGGGTAGCAAAGTACCCGAATTATTTTCGAGTAGTTGTCGAGGAGGATGGGAAGAGAGTGCTCGAGCTCGTGAACTGGGATCCGACATTGGCGATGAGTGCATTGGAGAAGGAATTTTTGGTTGATGAGGATAAGGTGAAAAAAGCCTTTAAATTTCCTATGAAGCACGGTAAAGAATTGGAGTTAGATGTGGAGGGTGAGAGGAAGTTGAATATGTTAAACACATTGCCTTTGGTATCGCCTTATTCGGATGGGAGCAAGTTGGATTTGTGGACGTTAGAAGCGGAAAAGTATAGGGTGGGAGTGATTCACGAGTTCTTGAGCTTGACGTTGGAGAAGAGAGCTTACATACATAACATTGTTGAGTTCAAGGATGAGTTATGTCTCAC
This sequence comes from Olea europaea var. sylvestris, assembly GCF_002742605.1. NCBI lineage: Eukaryota > Viridiplantae > Streptophyta > Magnoliopsida > Lamiales > Oleaceae > Olea > Olea europaea. The sequence goes on from NW_019264714.1 coordinate 293,809, forward strand.
AAAACATACTTATCAGATGCTTTTGAAGCAGCCTTGGACTTTTTACTTGGCTGGTACTGAGATGAATTGGTGTGTATTTTTGAAGGATGCTTATGGGGAAGACGGAGTGCTGATCAACAAAGATCCACAGATTGAATTCAATGAGAAGCTTTATATGTATGCAGAGATGCAAGAACTGGAATCTGAGAGTTATATCAGTAAGAAATGAGGGTATTTTGAGGTTTGAGTATCGTTGGATTCTAATATCTCGGAGAGTGAATTTGGAAACAGATTTTGCATAGCGTCCGGGAGATAGAGATTGATGACAAGACAATATTTAGTATATACTAACAATACGAGGTAATATTAAGGATCTTGGAGTTAATTATCATGTTTTGCTGTTAATTGAGTGAGAATCTGTTGTTACTCTCGTGACTCTCGTGTTAAAGGAATAGAATTGCTGGGAAATTATTGTAACAAGCTTCTTGTGTCTTACTCTGTTCTTCGATTCACTCTATTGTAGTGTCGTCCGTTATTTCTAGAGTTGGTAGACATTTGTAAGACCTGTTTTACCTGCTGCAAACTTGAAGCATATAATATATCCTTTTTCTTCAAACAATGTCATTTTCCATAGTTATCAATTTCCTTTCTGCAATGCCTCTACCTAGCTACCCTCCAATAGCTATTTTAATGCTGGGAACTAAGATGTACCAAAGTTGATATTATGCATTCTGAAAATGACAATTTTTCAAGGTTGTTACCATAAGATACATTTTGAATATTATTTCGTGTTTAATGCAACGTTCCTTATTGATAATGGCATCAAGGCCGGATTTTGAATCTCCTTTACGTATTTATAGCAGTATTTTGTTAGAACTAATTATGATCTGGGAATTCAATAGTCATATTGTTAAAAGCTTCCAGGTAACATCATAATGAACTGAATGCTTATGGTTGTGACATCATTGCAACTAGTGACATCAAATAGAGTGGGAAATAGAAGACAATCCTTTTTGAATGGACCGTCAATGGAAACTTTGATTGGCATATGCTTAATCCAGAACTGCTGGTTTATAATTATAAATTCAGAATTCAATAGGCAAGCAACCTGTTCCTCCTACAAGAAGACACTGATTTTCAAGCTGGTATTCCAAGAACAGTAAGTTCTAACGGGAAGAATACACAACTGACTTTTCCATCAAAGAAGAGTGATGGTTAGAACGGATTTTTGCTCCATGCCTGCTCTGGCGAGCGGCAGTTGCACTGCTCCTGTGCAGAGTGGAGGACGATGAACCCCCTCGACTGACCCTCTTCACTGTTTTTCGTCGGATGCTCCGAATGCTATTCCCAAGTGCAGCTTTAGCAATGGCTTCCGTGCCTACCTCGCGTAGCTTGTTAGGATTTATAGGCTGCTTACTGAGGAAAACCAGTTTTGGGAGAAGACTGCATATGGTCTTGCGCAATTGATCATCACCGATATTGTTGTGAACAGGATTGCCTAATAGATTTAGAGCAACCAGAGAATCGCAGTTTGCCACAAGCTGACCAAATGCTTTTGTTGTGGTTATTTTGTTGAAGCTCAAGTCCAGGACGGTTAACTTCAAAAGTCTATGCAGACCCTCAACATTACTTATTTTGTTTCCAGCAAGATAGAGCTCTTTTATGAGCATACAATTCGACAACCCTGATATGTTTACACCAGAAAAGCTCTATTAGCAACACTGAAAATATTAATCGAATGATATTTTCTTTGAAAGTGTTTTCTGTAATTCTATGGAAAGGCTTGCAAAAGATATATACCTTGACCAATTCGAGAAATTCGATTGTAACTGAGATCAAGCACCCGGAGTCGAGTTAATTCTCTCAGACCTTCGATTGTGCTTATGTTGTTCTTGGACAGTTTAAGAATGTGGAGACCCTTTGGCAGAGATCCTGGAGTTATCTGACCTGCAAATTGAGGGGGGAATATTGAACGATCAAATAATTCATTCACATCCAAAAACTGACGTTGTGCTAGAACTTGAACGGGCAATAACTGAGTGATACACACCTATGGAATTGGAAGACATATTGACTGATCGAAGGCTAGACAAATGTGAAATGGATGGTATAACTTTCAGTCCAATGCCTGTAATGTGTGCCACAGTCGATGAAGAATTCAGAGACTGGATAATGCTGTTGGCATACATAATCTCCTCGGGATTCCGATTTGCTGGTGATCTACTATTCTTAGCAGAGGGTGGGAAGAAAGTGCCATCTTCAGTGTGATCACCACTGTCGACCACGAATGGAGGCTGCACAGAAATTTCTTTCACCCAATCGATTCTTTCAAATGGAGATGATTCTGTAGGAAAAGCAACCCGCTGGTTTTGAGGCCACATGCCAGAAACTCCATAAAATCCATCCCAGCTTTGGTTACCTATGTTAAGGATGTCTTTACCCTTGCATTCCTTGCTAAATTTCTCTGCTTTTCTTGGTTCTATGGTGTCTGAACAGTATCCACCTTGTTGGTTGAGGGCGGGCTTGATTGCAATTGGCTGTGGTTTTGTGGTCCCGTCTCTATGCAGGTTCCTGTGGCTCCAGAGGAACAGTTTCCACCACAATTTTCGACTTCTGGATGGAAGTATTTGGCTTGAAGAGTGCTTCTTCAACATTGCTTTGTCTGCGCTACATTGTGTCATAGCAGAAACTGGAGTCTCAGGATAATCTAGAACTTCGTCCTGGAACTTTTCTGCTAATCTTTGTATTTCCTCGAATGATTTGGATTTGAAAGGCGGCATTTGTTCATCCACCGCGTAATTTACATTCCTTATCAAAATGTCAGAGCACGAGCGCTTAAGTATTGGAGAAGCACAAAACTCCGCCTTCCCAGTGCTGGGATCACTAATATGCCCACTTCTAATCATCTCAACGCCAGCCTTAGAATCTTCATCTACCACCTTTCGGTACTCAATATCCGTGTTGTCCCTCTTCATCAACAAATTCTCATCATGCTCGTCTCCCCCTTCGTAGTCTATCTCTTCATCATCACCCCCAACCGAACTCTCGTTATTCATCACCTTAACTGTGCACCTAGAACTCCTCGGAATATGGAGAGGAACCGGAACCCTGAAAGAAGTTGATTTCAACTCGTAATCCTGTGAAGTTTTCGTGCCATGCTCGAGCTTCACGTGCATGGTTTTGACTTCCTTCTCCTTCTACAAGCACATATGCAATTGAGATCAAAACGTGAGCATAAATAGAAGAAATAACTATGAAAGGGTTGAAATAATTCAAAGAAAATGAAAATAGATGAATTGATCAGATCATTCTTACATTCTTTTTCTTTTTCCTCCACGAAGAGCAAAAACAATTAAGAAAGGCCATTCTGAATATCGATGCACTTCTGAATAACTTCAAATTCAACCCAAGAAATCAGGGCTCTTTGCAGATTATGGAAAGAACAATTTTAGATAATGGAAATCTTAGCTATAACCAATAGGCAGTCGCCAAAGCAATGACACAGTAGAATCCGATGAATGCGAATAAGTAGAATCGAGAAGTGAAATTTGGATGTGGTGTTCTCTTGTTTCAGCACTAGCCCATTTCAAGAAGCCAAACGATTTTACCGGAAGAGGGTCGGCCAGAGTGAAAAACTGAGCAATTTTTTTCCAGAAGCTTCACCATATATATTCCTGCATGTCCCAGAAAGTTGTCAAAGATAAATTCGAAAGAAATGTAAACGTGCCTCTCTAACCTTAAAAGTCTTGAGTTTATGTAATAGAATCGGACAATTCTATGACAATTAGGACACATGGAATTATTTGTTACGATTTTATTTCTTGTTTAGATGAAGACTTTTATGATTTTTGATTACTTTTTCTGTTAGCTTTTAATTACTCATATTCTTAAGCTATCGGGATTAGGTGATTAGATTTTGTAGGTATTTTAATGATCAATTCATTACAATAAAGTTATTTTCGAGAATCATTTTTCAAGGACGCTAATTTCACTTCCACACCTACGAAGGTTTTGCGTTCTCGTCAGCATGGTAGGACTAAAGTCAAATAATGTGTAGTGCAGTAAAATTTAAACTTTTAGTCGAGGTTACGTACGAATATTTTTTATAAGAAAGACCCATACGAAGAGAATTAAAGAAACACGTGCTCGGGGAGAAAAGGAAATCTGAGTAGGTTTGAAAACTCTTAAGAAATTTACTCTTTTGAACGTAAATCTTGATTTGAGCAAACTTCGGGTAAATTAAGGAAAAACATGGGAACATAGATCCTTAAAATCTGAAAAGACTGTAGGCAGATAAATAAACAATATTTTGCGCAGGAGTAAAAGATAGTTACCCAATGAAGATAAACAGCGCCAGGTTGAGAGTTGCTGAGTTCAAATTCTTTTGAATTTGTGAAGTAGAATACAAGGCAGATTTAGGATCACTCAGATTCTGCCACTGTGCCTGTGCCTATGAAGAAGTAGAGAGAGAGAGAGAGAGAGAAGGTAAGATTGTTGGTGTGGGGAGTTACGTTACTTGCGTATAGAAATAAGAATCAATATCCAGAAAGAGACATATATATAATACGTGAATGCAACGCGCAGTGAACCTTTCTCCTTTACATATACAACACACACCATGCCTCACCTCTTAATTATACAGTTATATAAATGAATGTAGTATATTATTGACTTGTTGTCCAAAGACCCTTCTTTCTAATTTATAGCACGTTGAGTAACTTGAAAAAAAAAAAAAAACATGCAATCTTGACAAGAATGATGTTTCTCTTAGATTCGTTAGGTCCTAGAAGGAAGTTATCGACATCTTTTCATACTTAGTATCTAGAGTACTTCATTTGATTTCCTTTGTAGTATTGGACTTTGGTAGTATTTATCATGCACTTTTGAGACTGTTACCGATGGACTATTGCACAAAAAGGTTTACAAAAGCAACTTTTCTTAGTTGGCGGCCAGTGCTTGAGTTCATACAAGATCAATCCTTGTTTGCCAACCACACATTATCTAACAAAAAAAGAATGATACTTCTCAATAAAAATGAGGTTTGCCAAACGTGCTGACGGGGATGTTGGGCATGCTTTTAAGTGCTTATAAGTTGACTATACACACTTCACTTGCAAGAGCATAACTATGATTGTCCAATAATATTGCATCACAAGCATAAATTTGAAAGTTATTACATTGGAAATGGTTGATACATGCAACTTGATTTCTTGTTTCTTGTTTACGAATACAAAATTAACTTCTCAATTAGTCTTTCGTGCAAGAATGAAATAGAATCTTGTTAGATATCCGTGCTCCAAAGTATCCAACGGGAAGGAAAATGTACAGAGAGATCCAATTGCAAAAGCCGAATCAAACCTAAATCATCTCAACAGCACTTTAAATCTTACAAGTGGAACATGATAATGAATTCGAATCTTCCACTCCAATTCACCAATTTTTTATTTAAAGAAAAAAATTGGAATCACAAAGTTTTAGGTTTTGAAAAAGGGCATCAATCATATTCAACCACTTCGATTGAAATATGTTATCTATTCATGTCGTGTCTTAATCCATCACTATAAAAATTATATGTATGATAATGGCGGTAAGTATCAAAAGATTTTCTGTTTAGATTCGATTCTAGAATTTCAAAGTGGTTCAATTACACCTATAATTTAGGAGTAGATTATGTTTGAAAACAATGTAATATAATGAATTTATCATGCAAAATTATAATTCAATAAATAATCATTTTATTAAATGAAGAATGGGATAGAGTTTTGACTAGCTAAATGAAAGGAATAAAGCAAAAATTAATATGGCCAAAACAAGAGTTCAACTTTTTTCCTTAAAACGACAACGTCTCGTATAGGTGCTGACGATTTTGTGGCACTCTTTTTAGAAGATATAACGACATTGATTTATAATGGTAGTATTCCAAATTATAGTATTTGATGAATTTACTAATGTTTTGGTCTTTTTAAACCGGGAGAGAACTAAAAAAATGCAAGAAAATAATATTCGAAATTGAAATGCAAAATTCGGAATAGTGTATCAAAGAAAGGAATAATATTTTTGCACTAGAGAATTGAATTGATTTTAGGAAATCCAACATATGAGAGTCAATTTATAGATATTGAAAGATTGTGTCCAAAATACACAGTTGCTAACCAGTTGAATCTTGAATAGACACAATTTGTCTAGACAGAGATAGGCATTAATAGGAAAATCATCACTTCTAGAAGATGCTTATATAAATTAGTGGAAATTACAAAATCACAGACACTTAAAGATCACAATGCAGAAATCAAGGGGGAAGATTTTTTGTTCAAAATTCAAGTATTGATTTAACTATTAATATTAATAATAAAATATATCAACCCATTAATCTAATTCCAATCCCTAAATTCACATCTGTTCATCTTCTCTCTTCACTCTCTCCACTCAATCGACACCTCCGTCGTTGCCGCCCACTGTCGAAGACCGTCGCCCAAGTTAACAATCCATCGTTGAACTCACAGCAACGACGGCATGGACACGGTGAAGCAGAACGCCAGCACGCTTTGTGGTTTTGGATGGTGGACGGTGGACCATCGCCTACAGAAATAATCCACCATCGAACTCACAGTGACGACGGCTTAACACGGTGAACAGTTTAACCAAGCGCGAAGTAGACCACCAGTGCGATTTTAGGGTTTTGGATGGTGGATTACTGTGAGTTCAAAGAAGCAGATCCATCAAGTGCGAAGCAAAACACATCAAACAAGCAAACACTGAACTCATACCTCGAAGAAGACTACCCACTCCGACGACTCTTCACAAGCGAAGCACGTCACCAGCGTGAAGTCGAAGCGGTTTGGTGTGGTGGTGATTTTTTGGGTTTCGATGGAGTTTTGTGGTGTTTGTGGTGGTGGTTTTGGCGGTTGGCGTTGGTTTTGATGGTATTTGTATGGCGGCAGTTTTCGTGGCTGTGGATTTGACAATTGAGATGGATTTGGATGATGTTTTGGGGGGGGGAGGTGGTAGTGGCAGCGGCGATCGTGGCAGTGCGCGGTTTGATTGTGTTTTATTGAATTTGGCAGTGGTTTGGAGGTCGATTTGGTGTTGTTTGGAGGGTTTTATGTGGTTTTTGTTAGTTGTGCAAGTAGAAATGTTGGCGGGGATGGTGGATCTAGCGGTAGCACGGTAGTGGTAGTGGTGGTAGCAACGACAGTTACAAGGAGAGGGTGGTCACAATTGACGGTAATGTTGGTGGTGATGATTTGTGATCAATTATTTGGTCATCTGAGACTAATTACTCAATTGTGACCTAAAAATTTGATAACACGTGACTAAAAATTAATTTGTGATCAATTAATTATGATCGACAAATGAACTGTGACCTATAATTTTTTTTGATTTGTGACCGATGAAATAAATTGTGACCAATACAATTTTCGATTTGTGACTTCGAAATAAATTGTGACCTATACAATTTTTGATTTGTGACCTCGAAATAATTTGTGACTAATTAATTCAATAATATGTGACCAATAAATCAATTGTGACATTGTGTGTTGGTGGTGGGGGTGTTGGGGGGGGGGGGGGGGGGGGGGGGGGGGAGGTGGTAGTGGCAGCGGCGATCGTGGCAGTGCGCGGTTTGATTGTAAATGAGCTTAAAAGTAAATGAGAAGGTAAAACACGTGAATTAGAAGCATCAAATAGATTGTAACGAGCCACCCTTAGTCCATGAGCTATCCCACACGGTCAATCAAGGCGTGGATAGGGGTGTTTCCCTTGGTAAGCCGCTCGAACATAGATAAACCATTATAGGTTTACACTTAGCGGATTAGAACAGAAACTGGTATTACTCCTTATTTGTTTACTTATCTAAATGAAGTTAGACGAAATTAAATAGTGATATAATTTATTAGCGGTTAATCTCCAAATTTCTTTGGTTAGCATATCATAGATACTCTTTGACATAGAAAATGAATGGAAACATAGTTATTTTGATATGAATGAATAGAAAATAATAATAATAATTTATTTTACATAATTTCATCTGATTTAAATACAAAACTAAAAATATTTCTTTTCATTTCCATGTCTTTCCTCATTGTAAGATCGAATTTTAACAATCTCATTGGAAGATCAACTAGTGTTCAATTAGACCATGCTAAACCTTTTATAACATTTGACCACCATCATTTGAATAACCTAATTTAAGAACTTAAGAAATAAGCTTTAATTGAAAAGATAAGGGAAAAATTACATATCTAAGAAATTAATTATGACCCATTTCAAAAATAAGAAACAAGTTTAAAACTTCAAAAATCATATATTAATTAAAGATTTTAAGATCACAATTATACTATTTATGGGTCACAAGATATTTTCGATCACATATTATCAAATTAATTGTTCATAAATTATTATCCAGTTACAAATCAAAAATTTTATATATTGTTGCAAATGGAAAGTCCATTAAATTTTATTGGTGAATGACATTTGTACCCTTGTAACCCTAAAAATTATTACCATTGTATCCCTGATTCTTACCTATAAAAATAGGGTTTTGGTTTTCAATAATACACATAAAGGGTTTATTGAATTTTCTTTATTCTCTTTTCCTTTCATTTTATAACATATATCACAATTTATTCGTCAATTATAGTATCGAAAATTTTATAAATAACAAATTATTTATCGATTGCATATAACAAATTTTACAAGTCATAATTTATTTAACGGTCACAAATTATCAAATTAATTAGTCACTATTAATTTTCTAGTCATAATATAATAAATTGTGAGTCGCGATCACATTTCTAAGTCATATATTATTTACTAGTCACAAAATCAACCAAATAATTGGTTGCAAGCACTCACACTCCATTCCATCCCAGCCAAGACTACCGCACCACCACCACCCAAACACCACAAAAAAAATAAAGGTGAATTTACAAAAATGTCACGAAAAATGAAAGTTCCAAAAAATTTGTCATTTTCACTTTATATGAGCAAAAATGCTTGATTTAATGCTTGATTTGAAGGAAAATGATTGAGTTGATGTGATGATTTGATTTCTATATATAAAATATGGATAAATGTATATTTTATTGATTAATATGAATTTTTGTCAATAAAAAAGGGTAAAAAAAATTTAAAAATGAAATATAAACTACAAACCCTAACTTTTCTCCATCTTCTTCATTTTTATTGATCAAGAAGACATTTTTATTACATTTTTCATCCATTTTGAGAGGTTAACAATTACAAATTATTTATATTTTACTCTTATAGCCTTTTGTTTTGTAAATGTAATTACATCATGAGCATATTTATTTGAAAATTTTTAAACTATTATGCATTGATTTGTTTTGGTTTTGGGGTCCTTTACAAAAAGTTATTATCATCATTAAGGTTTTGAGTAATTTCTTCCATTCAAACCAAACATTGTTTTCATTAAGGGAGATTGATAGGCATTTTTATGTAAAAATGTATTTTAGAACATGTTTCGCGCAGGTAGTCGCTAACAATTAAAAAAGGGATCAGACGATTGTGTAAGGAACAAACCTCTTGAGACAAAATTCCAAAAATGGGTGTTTTATTGGCGATGATTTACAATTGGAATTTAAACAGAATGCCTCCAAGGGGTACGTGCAAGCACACGAGTGCTAAAAGAAATGTTTAAATTTAAACTAAGAAATCGAAATTACATATTCTCTATTTGAGAGTATTTGATTCGGGGTCCTTTTCTCTATATCTTCTCTTCCTTTTATATTCCCTTGATTATTTCTTCGTGGTAAACCGCTTGGAAACTGCTTGATTGCTGTATAACTACCCACTTTCTTTATGGTGGCTAATTTGTCGTGGAACTGCCATCTCTAACTGTTGTCATTACTCTTTGTCGCTCAACTGCCTTTAACTGGGCTCCTTGAATCGTGGAATGTGTTAAGATCACTCAATAACTGCTTCAACAGCTGCTATTCTAGATAACCATAATGTTATGCTTGCTAAGATCCTGGGCGATTCGAAGGTTTGGGCGAGAACAGGGTCATCGCTCTGGGTAACCATAAGGTACTCCATTCGCTCAGATTCTGGGCGTCTTACAAGCTTGGACGATAATGTTACCGTGTTCGTGGGCTTCCATCGCATTCCTCAATAATCTTGTTTGGACCTTTATCTTGGATTCCCCAATTGAGCTTCACTCTTTGGGCTATTTGACTTGGACTGTACTTTTAGTGTATCAACAATTACCCCCCAATATGGCAGAATTAATACTAATTATTAATCTTTGCCATATTCACTTTGTATTTTCTAGCAATGTTTGAAATTTCCAAGAATTTCAATTATTATTTCCTTCTATAGTTTGAAAAAGTGCAACGTTACAAACCTTTATAAACTAAAAGGACACGCTATTTCATTGCACCACTCAACCACGTCTATATTTCGCGCTTTTTCCTCGCTATTTTATTGTTCATCTTCTTGCTTCTCTGCTACGTTTCCCAGGCGAACCTCATCAAAACTGTACTTTGTTTCCAATGGCGACTTCACAAACTCAATCTGATGATTCCTTTAGTTCCGAAGATTTTCAAAAACTCATTACTAGGTCATATGTAAATCCAAACTTCCTTACACAAGTAAGTGCTGACCTCAATGAATTTTACTTGGATCCATCGTTCAATAATGCCGAAGTCGTTGAAAAAGTGGCGGTGGGCCAGCTGTTCCCTTGCACTCAAGGTCCTCCGTTCCTGAACTCTTTGCCATTAAGGCCGATTCGCGAAAAAGGTATTCGCACGTGGCCCAAATCTAATGTTATTTTTCGTAGATTGCATGCATGTCTTGTGAATCATGGCCCCAGTAAGGCAATTTTTGATCGCGCTAGGATTTCAGATTTATTAGAAATTACTCTTCAACCCCCAATTTTTGACCCTTTTTTCCTATTGCTTTGAGTTTTTGGTCTTCAGAGTATAACACATTTATTTTCCCTCTTGGTCCCATGTCTATTACTCTAAGAGATGTTGGAGCCCTAGTAAATCTTCTACATTTGGGCGATACCATCTTTCCTAGTATTTTGATTTTCAGTGTTGCTCCAAAATTTGACAAGAAACTTACTAAGTCCTATTAAAGCCCGCAAAGCTTTTATAATCACTCAAGCACTGAACCTTCCCATGCTGAGCGTGTGGTCTTTCTTTAGATTTGGCTTTGTAAATATATTCTATGCATGCCAAGTATGAAACCTTCTATGAGCTACTTACCCATAGCGCATGAATTGGCACGTGGTAGGCCTTTGAACTTATGTTCTTTCTTTCTAGCTGACCTTTATAGAGGCATGGCTTTCCTCTAGTTTCAACTGAAGAATGGTGCATCTCCCATTGGCAGTGACCCCCTTTGGTTCACTCAGCTGTGGTTGAGAGCATATTTTCCACCACTTGGTGCTCCATCTATTTCCAGTCGTTCTGCTAGCTGCTATGGGCTAACCATTAATCCACTGACCCTTGTAAATATGTTAAGTAGGGACATTTTTTCATTCTTTTATTCCTTAAATTTGATTCCTTCTTTCTTTCCTTTTCCTGCCCATTTGACCCCAAATTATGTGCAACCTCTATCCACCCTAGACAGTGTGAGTGCCTCTCTGCTTGTTTGGGTTCAATTTTTGATTGGGAGGGAATTGTTCCACGATATCTTAACTGGAACAAATGCCAAAGTTGGGGTTGAAATATAAGCTCCCCAATTTTTTGTTCGCCAACTTGGTTTTGGCCAAACTTGGCATGTCCCTCCTTGTTACTCTAAAAATCTGACAGATCGCTTTCACACCATTAATAGGGCAGAGGCACAAGCTATAGATGTTCGCAACATTCTTTTGATGAGAAATTTTTCATTAGCCCCTTTCAATTCTAGCCGTGCTGTCCATCCTCTTTTTGAACAACTTTGGCCATCAGTAAGCCGTCGATTGTTTGCAACTGATGCTAATCGTGCCTTCCATTTACTGGACCAGCCAGGCACTCCCTCTACTTCCCCTGTTTTGGTCACCCTTGTGTCCATTAGGAATCCTTCTTCCCCTACTCGTGCTAAACATTCCATCCATCCATCTATTTCTCTACCTGCCAAGGCTACTGCAGCTAAAAGTACCTTAAGCCGCAAATAGCCAGTTTCAGCATCTCCCACTTTGCAGGATGATGATGATGGCGATGATGATGCTCCCCTCTTCCATAGGGGAAAGGTAATTGAATTTGTTTATTTCCAAACATACTTTTCTATGTACTAATGATTTATCTGAATTCCTCAGAAAAGTTCAGCCTCACCTTTGAAGGCTTTGGTTCTGGCAGCCCCTACTCCATCACCTTCTGTTGAAGCTGCTTCGTCCAAGTTAGCTGATGAAGGAATTATGCTTAAAGAGAAATCCTTAGTCCTGGAACCTTCATGTAGAAAGGCCACATTCTTTCTAGGGAGCCGACCCCCAAACGTCAAACCAGAAGGTAATACATATTTTGATGTTTTACCTTTGCATGTGCTACTGGTTTCTGATTCGTTGCTTCTTGAATTATGCAGAGGCTCTCATGGTCCTGCCCGTTGTAGCACAGTCTTCTCGCCCAGATAAGGGTAAGTCCCCACAGGTGGTGAAGTCAACTGGTGATAGGCCTGAACTCCCCAAGATTGCTGATAAGGTAACATTTTGCTTCACTTTCATTTTCGCTTCGTTTATTGTAGTGAACCTCATTGTTGGCATCTTCTTTTGCAAGATGCTGATGACATTGTGCGTTCCATCCAGGACTTGTTTACTTCCTGGGGACAAGTCAAGACGCCTCGCCCTACTTCAGCCAGTTATCCTTCTGCTTCTTCAGAGGAAAATATGAAGCTTCTCAAACAGTCGGTATTTGAGTACGTATCTTTCATGGACATGGATATCGGCCAGGCTAGTGCTACAAAACATAAGGATAAGCTTGAGCTGTTGAGTGTGAAATTGGCGCAAGCACTTACACTTCCGTCGCTCAATGTTTTTGTTGACTTTAAAGCAACGTTGAAGGTTGTTCACTCTGACATCCTCTCCTTGCTAGCCAAAAATGTTGAACTGAAGGCCAGGAGTACTCAATACCTTCATGCTGCATCTGAAAGAGAGTCTTTGCTTCTAGAGATTAACAAAGCCGAGGATGAATTAAAAGAAATCTCTTCCGACGTTATGATCGAAGGCTCTCTAATGACAAGTTTGGCTTTGGCTGTAGAGATGAAGGAGTTTCAAGTAAAAATGGACGACTGTAGGGCGAGAATGGTTGCTAAGAAGCATAATGCTTCCTAAGGAATTGAACGAACCAAGTCTTTGGTTGAGCAGTACAAAAAGCTGGAAGTTGATGACGATTTTGTAGCTGAATTAAACGTCGCTTCTTCTCAGCAGAGCGAAGATTGGGGGAGACTCAGGGAAAGAATTCGTTCGGCCTGGGGTGAATTGTAATTAAGATATCTAATGCCTTAACTTTCCTTTTTTAATTTCGTACTAATTGTCATTGCTAATTTTGAATGTAACAGCAATTATTGTCGTTAATGAACGACTAATTTGTGTACTTGCGTATTAATTGACGTTGTCCTTAATCGTCAAACTTTCAAGTATTTAATTGCTTTACGCTAAAATTCATGTACATTCTTCCTTGGTATTTTCGTCTTTTTTCCCAAGACTTTGGGCCATTTGGTTTTAGTTATTAGGCACGAATGTGGCCGTTCACATTCTGTCTTTTCATTTTCACGCTTCTATAAATACGTGTTTATTTCGCATTCATCATTTTCATTTCCATTCTTTTCTTCAAAAACTAATTTGCTGCCATCGTTTGGCATCTCAACAATTGATCCAAAATTTTGTCTTCCATAGAAATGGATCATTTGATCCTCCCATTTTGCTACCTATTTTGATGTCACTTTTGGTATGGGAGATATAGGAAATATTTTTTGACCAGCAAAGTTCTTCCCATCGTCTCAATGATGGAAGGCAATTTTTGAGGATGCTTTTCAAGCCACTTTGCTTGCTGAGAGTGCTTCTTAATCTCCTTGCCCATTATTGCAGCAATACGATAGGCAGGCGATTTGAGGGTGCTTTTCTTCCTTTTTGCTTGTTGAAAGTGCTTCTCAACCTCTCTGCCTGCCCTTGCAGCAGCGCGATCAGGACAACGACCAAGGCCGGTTCACCCTTTTGCTTGGTTATTGACCGAGGAATTAGTTTGCTCTCAATTGTAGCTTATAGAACATTTAGTACTTTGTATCTCACAATTTGTAATGTATATTTGATAACAAAGGAATTTATTTTGAACGTATTTCATTCTGACCCTATTTGTCTACAATCGTTCAACGCAATTTGATTATACTTTTATTTGTTCGTTCTCCCATAAGGAGGGAACATACTTTTTTAAATATTTGATATTAATGAACCTCATGTGCTTGGTGCTATCTAAATCTTCTAGATGGTAAGCTCCATTAGGCAACACACTATTTACTTTATATGGCCCTTCCCAATTGGGTGACCACTTGTCATACTTTAGATCCTTGCTATCGAAAGGGAGTATTATTTTCCAAACCAACTCGCCCAGGCTAAATGACTTGGCTATAACTTTTTTACTATAAAACTTAGCCATCTTTCGTTTTTGAACTTGCAATCTACTTAGGACGTCTAACTTTAATTCGTCCAACTCCAGTAAGTTTTGAACTAGTGATTCAGTATACTCACCATCACTTAACTTATGTTGAAAACACACTCTGATTGATCGCACATCGATTTTCATAGGTAAAACGGCCTCATGTCCATAAGTAAGTTAGAAAGGAGTAACTTTGGCGCTTGACCGAGGCGACGTCCTATAAGCCCATAAGGCCTTGTTTAGACATTCATGCCAATTTCTAGTATTTTCATCTATCATTTTCCTTATGATACTTTTTAGAACCTTATTAGAAGATTCTGCTTGTCCGTTAGATTGAGTGTAATATGGTGTGGAGTTCACTAATTGAACTCCAAACTCGCTCAAGAATTTATTCACTTGATCTCCATTTAAAGAAGTTCCGTGATCTACCATCAAAGTTTGTAGAATCCCAAATCTATAAATAATATGATCACGGATAAATTCTATGACACTCTTTTGGGTGATCTCTTTTAAAGGTACCGCTTCTACCCACTTAGTGAAAAAAATCAGTTGCAACTATAACGAAGGTATGTTGCTTGGACGATGGGGGATAAATCTTCCCTATCAGGTCTATTGCCCAACCCTTGAACGGCCAGGGTTTGATAATGGGTGTCATCTCTCTTGCTGGCGGCCTTTGTATTGGACCATTATTTTGATATGCTAAACAACTCTTCACATATTGAATACATGATTCTCCCATCTTGGGCAAAAAATAACCATTCCTAATAATTAACCATCTCATCTTTTGGCCAGCTTGATGAGCTCCACATATCCTTTCATGTACTTCAACATGATCGTTTTGGCTTCTTGCAAACTTAGACATTTTAGTAATATACTATCAAAGAGTTTTTTAAACAACTCTTCATCTATCAGTGTAAAGTTTAGCAAACGCAACTTCATTTTTCTACTACCTCCTTTATTAGGTTCTTTAAGGAACCTTTTAATCTTTGCCCTCTAATCTATTGCATCTCCATCTTGTATGCAATGAATTTCTACCCTTCTCGCCCTTCTTTGGACTACGGGCAATATTACTCCATATTCATAAGTAGATTTTCAATTTAAAACCTTTGAATACCCTGAAACCATCTGGGCCAACTCATTTGCTATGTCATTATATATCCTATTAACACACTGAAATTCTACTTGGTCGAATTCTTCAAACAATTCTTGGGCGATTTCATATTGACTTATAATGGAATCACTTTGACACCTAAAATCACCAATCAATTGGGGAATTACCAATTGAGAATCGCCTCTAATGATCACATTCTTTACCTCCGTATCTATCATTAATTCTAAGCCCACGATTAAGGCTTCATATTCGGCTTGATTGTTGGTGCACATCCTATCTAAAGTGAATGCCAACTTGTAACAAATCCCTAAAAGATTTATCAATGTTACTCCTACTCTTGCACCTTTAGAGATTTTCAATCCATCGAAATATAAAACCCAAGGTTTTAATTTGAATGAATTGATTTCTAATTCTATTTCCTCAGGCATGTCAAGGCATGGATGATCGGCCAGAAAGTTAGTCAAAGCCTGATTTTTTATTACCTTTTGGGGTATGTATTGTATTTCGAATTTCGATAATGCTAACATCCAAAGGCCTACCTTTTAGTGTAAAATAGGGTGAGAGAACATATATTTAACCAAATTTATTCTAGAAATCAAATAAATGCTTACGGGTCGCAAATAAGCCCTTAATTTCGTACATATGAAATACAATGCAAGACATAATTTTTCAATGACAGAGTAATTAAATTCACATTTTGTTAACCGTCTACTCAAGTAGTAAATCGCCCTTTTTCACCAAATTGGTCTTCTTGCACGACCATTCCAGCTATTGATTATTGTTCAACCGATATTTATACTTTCATTGGCCGTCCTTGGATTTGTGACACCAACACTGATGGACTTGATAAATATGTTCTTCTTTCCAGATGAATTCGTCATAATTTTTCAACTTTAAAAGTGGCGAAAAAGCTTTAGTTCGCCCTGTACAATTAGAAATAAAGCGTCTTAAAAAATTTACTTCGCCTAGAAACCTTTGCAATTCTTTTTTATTGCTAGGAGATTTGGCCTCTAAAATAACCTTCACTTTATTTTTATCAAGTTCAATCCCCCTTTTGTGTACTAAGAAGCCAAGGAAGTTTCCTGCATTAACGCCAAATGCACATTTCAAGGGATTCAATTTTAGTTTATATTACCTCATTCGCTCAAATGAACATCTCCATTGTTCAAAATGGTCCTCTTCTTTAATGGATTTGACCAGTATATCATCTACATACACTTCAACAAACTTGCCTATCATATTATGAAAAATCAAGTTCATTGCCCTTTGATAAGTTGCTCTTGCATTTTTTAGGCCGAAAGACATAATTCCCCATTCAAAACATCCTAGAGATCTAGGGCACCTAAAGGCAGTTTTGTGTATATCTTCCTCAGCTATATAAATTTGATTGTATCCTGAATACCCATCCATGAAGGAATATATTACTTGTCCGACAGTCGAGTCTACTAAAGAATCTACCGTAGGCATTGGATATTCATCTTTGGGTGTGGCTATGTTTAAATTCCTAAAGTCTATGCACACCCTTAATTTACCATTCTTTTTTAGCACTGGCAGATATTGGACAACCAATCCACATATCTGGCTGTTCTAATAAAGCATGCTTTTAATAATCGCTCTATTTCTTTCTTAATCTCAAAAAGTACATTCGGAGCAAAACGTCTAGGAGGTTGATTATGAGGCTTAAAATTTGGCTTGGTTGACAATCTATGTTCTACCAAATTTCTATCTAAACCAGGCATATGTTCATATTCCCAAGCAAAATAATCCTTATATTCCTTTAATAAAGCGATTAATTTATCACTAACCTCTTGATCGAACATTTGGCTTACGAATGTTGGGCGATCTTCCCCTTCATTGTCAATATTCACTTTAATCAGAGGGTCTTGTGCTTGAGCGTATCCAGGCTTGGTGATCCTCATTACTTCATCGTTCAATTCCCTTATAGGCACTTCTTCTTCTAAACAATCCACCTTGTTGACTTCTCAGCCAATACTTTGTTCCAACTTGAACACTGTCAATTTGTCTCCCAATGCTTTCAAGGCTGCTTCTTCTTTCATCTTGTCTTTACATTCTGTATTGAAAGCCATTAATTTGGCTTTGAAGGCCTGAATATCGGCCATTCGCCTTTGTTGCTTATAACTCATTTAAAACTCCTTGATTAATTTTTGCCAATTATTGGCTTTTCGAGGGCCACTATGTTTGGCCTCATTTGACTGAACATTTTAATGAGTGCATCTATCGAAAACGGTTCTTCGCTCTGTGCAACAATTTGAGTTTCTTCTCCATCTTTGATCACTTTGACAGGTCCGTAATTTCCTTCGTACATAAATCTTTCCACTGAGTTTGCTTCTGCGACAAAAGGTCTATGATCTGCCTGTACCACTTCTGCTTCACCCTTGTCATTCCAGAAGATCAGGTATTGATGGAGCGATAAAGGTATGAAGCGACTTTCGTGTATCCAATCTTTTCCTAATAACACATTGTAACTAGTAGGACCATCTATTACGAAGAAGACTGTGGTCCTAGTAGTTATCTCTACAGTTATGTCCAATGGTATAACCCCTTTAGCTGAAGTTGCTCCTCTATTGAAACTTGTAAGGATGACTTCTGTTGAAATCACATCGCTTTCTGTCTTTGCAAACTTCCTCATCATCCTAGATGGAATGGTGTTTATAGTTGCTCCATTATCGATAAGTGCTTTCGCCATAGGTACACCATTAACTAAAGCCTTAACGTACAATGGTCTCAAGTGTTTAGTTAATTTCATGGCTGATCTCTTAAAAATAACCTTTTCGACAGCATCTATTTCCACTTCCTACTTATCTTCTGTTGAATTATCCTTTTGTGATAAGTCAACGTGCAGTATGTCATACTAAGCTTCTACTTCCTGAATTTCCTTGTTATTGTTTTCTAATGCTTCCTCTTCGGTTACCCAACCTGTGGGAGGAGGCATTATTTTTGGAGGTGATCCATACTTTTCAGAGCGAGGTACTCTCTTTTTCCTCTTGGGCGTCCCGTACAGTACGTAATAATCGAAAGAACGCCCAGACGGTTCGCCCAACAAGTCCACTTCATGAACTCCCTCTCGATGTAATTGCTTCAACAGAGTATTGTGCGATACTCCTCTCTTTCTTCTTTCTGCTTCCAGATCAATTTCCTCTTCGATGTCCGTCATACCATCATCATCTTCACCATGGTAGGCCCCTTTAGAAGTTTGGCCTTCTTCACATTCCAACACACATGCCTCTTCTTCGTTATCCTCCCTCTCTTCTTCTTCCTTCTCTTTGTTCTTGAACTCATTGGCTAGTAAAGAGTTATTAGCCATGACAGGAGGTAACATACCAAATTGAATAGAAAGGGGATGATCTGGATCTTCTCCATCCCTTTTGTCTCGCTCAAACATCGATCTCCCAGAAGAATTCTCTGGCAATTCTTCCATCGATTCACCTGTACCAGTCTCTTCACTATCTTCAAGAACATTTTGATTGACTGCCTCGAGTAATTTAGGCACCTTAGGACGTGGCACTCCCTGTTGTTGTCTCATCATTCGTCCATAATTCCGTTGAAAATGCCTTGGTTGGGTTCTAGTCATCTCGTTGAAGGGTATCATCCTTCCTGCATTATACTAGAACGAATGTCATACATTTGTTTAGCGAAGTTGCGGTCTGAATGTTCTCCCATTATTTATTGTCTTGAACTGCCTCTCAAAAGGCGGTTCCCTATAGAATAATGTACCTCGCCCTCTACCAGGCTGAGCGTTTGGAAAAAAACTAGGGCGATGGTGATGCTGCCATATCCCTGATTTCTCTGTATTTGCACTCACTTCTCTTTTACATCTTGCGCATAGGACGTCTTCATCCTTTTTTGGCTCCTTCCCTTTGATACGTTCAAAGACACTGGGGTGTGGCCCAGCGTCCTCTTCTCTATCATCTATAACCAACTTGAATTTTGGTAACTTGTTTTTGAAACCAGTCGTCACCATGTTCACCCCAAGTGGTTGTGGGAAAGGGTTTTCATCCACTGCAATCTTCTTCTTATCTTCGAACATAATTCACCCTGATTCAATGACGTCCTGTAACACATGGCAAAAAACCAAACATTTGTTAGTCAAATGCGACCATCCATTATGTCACTTACAATATTTTTTACCCTTGATTTGTTCAAGGCTTGGCAACTTATGTTTATCGCTCAACTTTATCTGCCTATCCCTATATAGTTTATCAAATATAAGGTTAACTTTGGTTACGTCAAACAAGAATGTTCTAACCTTTTTGTTTTCATCTTTTATAGGCTCATCCTTGCCCGATGATCTAGGTTTAGCCATTATAGGACAAGTATATGCATCTCCTTTGATTAATTTGGCCAAACACATTTCGGTTTGATCGTAATACTCATCATTAATGGTATGAACATCAAAGTTTGGGTCTCTATAATAAGTCCCCTTGCTAGAATTTTTCATTTGCTCTTCTTCTCTTATTAATCATTCATACCTAATCACGTTTGCACTCAATTGGAAAAGATCAAGAAATTTCCTGTCTTGAAATTTCTTTTTCAAATCAAAGTTTAAACAATTTTGAGCGATTTTAACAAACTCCTTTTTAGGTAAAGGTACAAAATATTTACTTCTTACTATCTTGAACCTTTGAAGGAAACCTTCTACCCATTCATTTGGCATTTGACATAGATTCACCAAATCGGCCAAAGTAATTTCAGACTCGGTCTTATAAAACTGAGCATGGAACAATTGCTCGAATTGTTGCCATGTTTGAACAGAGTTCGCAGGCAAATTGATGAACCAAGAGAAGGCTACTCCTGTTAATGAACTAGGGAACAACCTCATTTTATGGCAGTCGGTTACTTCACCACTTTACAGTGTGAATCGCCCTATGTGTTCTAGAATAGACACCTCTCTTAAACCGGTAAATAATGAGAATTCTAACACTTTATACCCTCTAGGCCATGGACATGCTTGGTCTACCCAATCAGAGTATGTCTTTGTGTAAGTCGGCCTAATGACAGGACGTACCCCAAAAGCCATTTGATCCTGTACTATTTTCATAATTTGATTTCTCAACATGACGTTGAGGCCATATGAAATTCTTACAGGTTGGTTGGTCGGTTGATTTTTTTGAGGCCTGATGTTTGGTCCTTGGTTGGCAACAAAGTTGCCATGATTTGGGTCATTGTTGCCATTAGCCTGAATATTTATTCCATCATTAACACGTGGGGTGTTCTGTCCATTATTTAGGACATTGTCTCTTATATTTAGGTTACCCCCAAGTTAGATGTACTATTACCACTATTCTGATTTGGCCTTACACCATTCCTTGGTTTGAAGTAGATAGACCGAAAGGTGGTTCTATCCCCTGATTTGGACTTAGGACTGGGGAATTATGTCCCACGACTATCCTAGTTTGAAAGTGATTTGCAATAGGCACAACTGGCTGACAAATTTGGCCTATTAACTTATTCATTATTTCATTTAATGTATTCAGTTGTTTGACTATGTTGTCATAATGTGCATTCTCATTCTGGGTAAATCTTTCCATATTATGAACATTTCGTAGATTTACCTGTTCAACGACATCCTGTGTGGGTTCTCCAAGCAATGCACGCATGGTTCGAGGACTCAACTCTGTCATTGGTTCGTAACGACTGTGACTGCTCTGACTCTGCCTCTGATCGTGGAGAGCTTTGCTGCTCCTAATATCGCTCTATCACAGACTGGACTCCTTCCTGACTTGTTGTTTCCTTATAAAATTTGTGAGACATATTGTTTCACCTTTTGTATTTTCAACACCAAACACCAAGGTCCCACCGGGCGTGCCAAATTGTTTCGCGCAGGTAGTCGCTAACAATTAAAAAAGGGATCAGACGATTTTGTAAGGAACAGACCTTTTGAGACAAAGTCCTAAAAATGGGTATTTTATTGGCGATGATTTACAATTGGAACTTAAACAGAATGCCTTCAAGAGACGCAAGCACACGAAAACTAAAAGAAATGTTTAAATTTAAACTAAGAAATCGAAATTATATATTCTCTGTTTGAGAGTGTTTGATTCGGGGTCCTTTCTCTATGTCTTCTCTTTCTTTTATATTCCCTTGATTATTTCTTCGTGGTAAACCGCTTAAAAACTGCTTGATTGCTGTATAACTACCCACTTTCTTTATGGTGGCTAATTTGTCGTGGAACTGTCGTCTCTAACTGTTGTCATTACTCTTTGTCGCTCAACCACCTTCAACTGGGCTCTTTGAATCGTGGAATGTGATAAGATCACTCAATAACTGCTTCAACAACTTCTATTCTGGATAACCATAATGTTATGCTTGTTAAGATCCTGGGCGATTCGAAGGTTTGGGCGAGAACGGGGTCATCGCTCTGGGCGACCATAAGGTACTCCACTCGCTCAGATTTTGGGCGTCTTACAAGCTTGGACGATAATGTTACCGTGTTCATGGGCTTCCATTGCATTCCTCAATAATCTTGTTTGGACCTTTATCTTGGATTCCCCAATTGGGCTATTTGATTTGGACTGCACTTTTAGTGTATCAACAGAATAGTAATTTGATGGGCAGTGTGTAGTTGAAAAATAAGGAAAAAATTTTTATTTACATGTAATATTATTTTAATAAAGAATGTGTGATTGAAAAAAGGAAAAAGAAAAATATATTTTGAAAAAATGGATACCAAACGGGGGCTAAATGTCTCTTTAATGACAAGGCCAATCTAATATTTTCATTTTGTCATTTGGTAGCTCAATAGTAATGACCACACTTCATGTGCTGTGCTGAAAAAGCTTGAGTTCCACCCACTGCCGTCTGTTTCCCGATATTTTCGATAGTTCAACAGTCGAATTTGACATTTACAAACCGTCGGGTTAGACGTTTGAAATATCGAACCTGATATTTACAAACTATCAGGATATACAGTTTTGATGTCAGTTTGGAGACTTCAAAACAATGGAAACCTTTGATTTGATCTTTTGCTATTGTACGGATTTACGTATTATGCAGTACTACTTTCATGCTATTAAATGTCAACATATTGATTCTGAATTTTTACCATTGCAATTCCAACATTTCAGGTATGAGTAATCATTTGAGATTCATCGTATCGCATGGAAAAATTTTATTCAAGCGAATGACGAATGGAAGTAGAAATGGGACAAAGCCAATTCCATTCTGATGCCGACAAGTATTACCATAGTCGAACTTTTGTTAAGGTTGAAGGATAAATTTGGTATTCTTGATCCCGGCACTCAAATTGAATTGAAATTCAATGTTCCTAACTTGAATATACCTCTGGCCAAAATATGCGACGATGAAGACTTAAATTGGTAGTAAAAGTGGTTGTCAAATGTAATCCCAAAAGTGTTTTCCCTATGCAGTGTACATTTCAAACTTATGTTATTAATTTGTTGTTATTACTTATTATCATATGCCAACAAAAAATTGATCGTTATGTTTCACAAGTAAAGTATCGATCCATTAGCACAAACGGGATGAATACGTTATTTTCATTATAAACTTAGCTGATCATTATGGTTCCATTAGCTTCAACTGATAGTTTGTCGAAATGAAAAATTGATTTTCATGAGACTATAATTTACAAGCAAAGCACCAACATTACGTCCAACAGTTCATATATCGTTCCTAACAGACAGTCTCTGTAATTCTCAACAATTGGGAACAATAACGGCTTCCAAAAATACATTACTGCGGTTACCCATTATTAACATGTTGTTGCTGCACGTACGCAAAGGACGTGACCAAAATCATCCCTACCACAAAATATTATACATAATTTCCTACAAAATGGTCATTTATTGCACACTTGCATTACTATCTCCATTTTAAGCTTCTCCCCCACTTTTTCCATCATAATCGTATGAGCTTATGACAATTATTTTTAGAGGTGGAAGGTGAGCCAGCCACTCACCCGAGTCGGACGATGATTGGATCGGACCTTTGACCTCGAAGACTTGATCGAGCACGCTGTTCGTTGACTTAGATTCTACACTTGACACTTTGTCGAACTCGGCACCATGGTGCTCGACATTTATCTCCTCATCGTCTTAGGATAAAACGATTGGAAATTCAGTGGCCGAACCTAGTATCAGTGGATGCATATTAGGGTTGAATGGTTCGTCACTGAAGGTGAATGAACCCATTATCTCATATCAACTAACTGTTTCAATATGGGAGTCTCACAAGAGCTTCTCTAGTCTTTCAAGGGGTGGATTATGAACATAAACTCATGCATTGTTATTTATAATGAACTTGTTGGAGGATGATTAATTATGGTCAATTAGTTCCTAACTACCAACTTATTTTCATCACATCTCAAATTTAATTTGATAGACAATTGGTGTGATGCTTTGAATCACAAAGTGTACTTGTATTGGTCAGACATTTACTATCATTTCCTGATTGGTGTTTTAAAGGAGAAACTTCTAAAATGCACCAACTTCCACTTTTCCGAAAGCGAGAAACTTATAATCTCTATAATTTTCATTTATAAACTACGATCCGGGTATTAGTCAAACTTAAAATTTCCATTTTTTCGAAAGCGAGAAACTTATAAAATGAACCAATTTCCTCATTTTTCAAAATCGAGAAACTTATGAAATGCACCAATTTTCAATTTTCAATTGAATGCCAGTTTTAATCTCAAGGTTGAAAGAGTTCATATGGCAAGAAACTTACAAAGTGCGCCAAAAACAATTTCCGCACCAACATTTTTCGTACTAAATCCATACAGTTTCTTTGACAGTGAATGTCACTTGAACAGAACCAAAATTTCCCTAAAAAATAAATATACAATAACGTAAAACAAAATGTTCCTCCATGCATTCTCCGCAATCACCCAAAGTGGAACATTGTCAACGTCGCTCTTTCTTTGACAGGGACATCAATTGGTTCCTCCTCCCATTATGGTTGATGCCAATGGTACATCAGTGTGTACTCCTATGCAAAAGTTGTTTGTGTTGTATTAGTTACCAAAATTTAATAATAGAAGAAAATAACATATTCTTACAAAATTTGAAGTATAACATCGAAATGATATGTTTGTCTTCAACTAAACATATTTAATGTAAAACATAAGAATTTGATATTATATAACTACCTCATTACAAAACTTACCATCTGCCACAAGCATAGGGAACTTTGTGATCGTCCGATCATGTACCTTTTGGGTCTACACCTTCACATGAAATAATTAAATTTCAAATACCAAGGTTAAGAAATCAAAATAGTTGAACAATTGTTTTCTAAAACTGAAAGTAGTAACATATACCAATTGCCTCCTTTACCCATCTAGTCAACGAACCCTTCGGTAGTTTGGACTACCAACTTTCTGATCGGTATCTTCATACAAAACAACCATGCTTGAAATCATAAATATAAAAACTTCAAACGGTGGGACAAATGGGTTTTTGAATTAAAGTGATAATACATACCAATCTCCTCATTTACCTAGCGAGCCGATGGACCCTCCGGTAGTCCAGGCAAGCATTTTTTTGGTCGATCACTTCTTTATCTAGAATGACAGTTTATCTCTATAGATGGATTCATAACTCTTATTTTTATATTTCATGAAGTAATAATGGTACTCAGATGATATGTTTTACATTTCAACACCTAAAATGATACGTAGAAGAGAAGCTTAACAAAATTTGGCTTCTGCAACCAACTGTCAAGATAAGTAGGTCAACTGCCGAGAATTTCAGAGCCTAACTATTGAGAATGACAGTTCATTTCAACAGATGATATTGTTACTATCAGAATTGACATTTACATTTCACATTTATATTGGTTTTCCAAGACATGAAAGATCAAGTTATGAAAAACATTACATGTGTTACACTTATAGCTTTAAATAGCACCACTTTTCATAGATTCAGCTATAAGTTTTATATGTAAATGAAAAGACACTTTCAAGAATGAAAAATAGAATGATCCAACACTAAAACAACATTCAAATAACTGTGAATAATCATATAAAGACACATTTAGCCGAGCTTATTTGTACATGTTGACAAGAATATACCCAATTCAATCTTGACTCATTTCACAAACTCAAAAATAAAACACAAACTCAATTTGCTCAATAATGACCAATAACTATTATTTACATGAAAGAAAAGTGAAAAACATAATTATAAGAAATAAATTCATAGATAACTTACATAAACCATAATGTTAACATTTTCATAGAATAGAAAAATAGACAACAAAAATTGAAAAAATGAGATATGTTGTACCAATCTAGGTCAAAAATTGTGAAGAATAAAAAAATAAATATCCCTAAATTTTAAAAATTAAAAGAGAAGAGAGCAAGAAATGCAAAAGGAAAGAAAAAGAAAATCTCAAGAGATTAATGATAATCTTCATCGACAGTGGACTAATTAATGGTCATTTAACTTCAAACCTGGACAAAATGGAGGATTATAACACGCCTGAGGCCATGAGTGAGAGGAAATGAGAGGGGAAAGCAAGCTGTTTAGATTTAGGGAATGAGAGAGAAGAGAGGATTTTTACCTTTTTAGAGAATGGGAGAGAGAATGAAAGGATTCTTATATACACACACACACACACACACACATATATACATTCATATACGTATGTGTGTATATATATATATATATATATATATATATTAAGAATCCTTTCATTCTCTCTCCCATTCATTCTGTGTGTGTAAGTAGTCAGGTGAGAGCATTTGATGTGATATTTTAAAAATATTTGTACTATTTTTTCATCTAGTGTCAAATCAGTTTTTAATGAAAAACATGTAGGGTATTTGAATTATCTTAGAAGGGCAAAAATGTCCAAAATTGACAATCATACAAAGACTTTAAAAAAGTGGCATTTCTGTAAATGTAAAGCCAAAAATAGACTATTATAGTAATTCCCACAAATTAAAATCCAAAATAATGTTATTGTACAACCAGGTTGTGATTTCGCAGCAACCTCAAGGTCGCGCCATTACCACCACGACCAACCAACATCATAACCACGACCAACCAAATACTAAACACCAAAAATCATATCCAAATATTAGAGAACAGATGAAGAAGACGACTTGGGATGAGATGCAGGAAGAACTAAACATCAAACACCGCGCCCCCCGAACATCGCAACTACTACCAACCGAACACCAAAATTAAGATCCAAAACTAAAAAAAAAAAATCGAACGAAGACGACGGCTGGGAATTGGACGCCGAAAGAACCAAGCATTGTGAGTTCGTAGTAGCGCCCGAGAGAATCGGGCTGCAGTGTCCAAAGCTACTTACTGACGATAAAGACTGCGACTAGAAATGAGATGCCGGCTACTGTGATATGTGAGATAGAGAGATGGAATAGTGAAATATTAATTCCACCTGTGAAAGAAGAATTCAAATATGACGACTATAATAGTGAAATAACGGTCAAAAAATCAATTTTTTGGGCCAAAAAATCACTTTCAAACATGCTGTTAGTATTGTTATAAACAAACTTTATATTTGATTTTTTATATTAAATATTAAAAAATCCGATTTGATTTAATTACCACAAAGATAATTTACTGGAAGTACATTAAGCTTCATTTAGGCCTAGAGGCCATTACTAGTAAGCCCAAAAGATCTGAGGGGGTTGATCTAAAAAAATAGCCAGATGAAAGCCATGTAATCTTAAAAAATGCTTTCAAATACCACATATTTTGTCTTACAAGTGTAAATTTACATTGTGATCTAGTCAATGTAACAAGCTAACATAACAAGGAATCCTTAGAGAAAATTACCGTCAAGTAAGAACCAAGGAAAGATGTTAAATTTTTTTTGACGGAATAGTTACTTAGTAATAAAATTGAAAGAATTGAAACTTAATGAGAATTGAAAAAAAAAATGAGGGACTAAGGTAAAACTTTTCTCAAAGTTGGACACTGTCTAATGTCTTTTTAAGTTAAGGTCATAAATAAGGAGAAATAAATGAAGGGGAAAAAAAAATCACACTAGAAATGTTTAATCTGATCCTCTTGTCAGTCTTGTGTTAACACGCGCTGTGCTCCTTCCTCGCCTCTTCATCTCCTCTCCTCCTATATAATTTAGGGTTTCTTTTGGCGGATCTCAATTTTCTGAATTCGTTATTTAGAAACCCCGTATATTCAATTATCAAATGGAAAATATATGGAGAAATTATTTTAGTGCTGGCTTGACCCTTTTTCTTTTTTTGGGGAAGCTAACTTGCGCCGACCCTGTTAGGGTTTCATCATCGCCAGTTTGTCCCTTAGAATCCGTCATAGATTCCATCTTGGGGTCCCATGATTTCACCTGTTCCGTCAGTGGGGTCCGATCTTTTTACACCGCTGGTGTAATTGAGGTATCCTATTAAGTTATTTAAACGTTATCTTATTCAGAGATTTTGTTTTGATTTTTCTTTATTATTTTTTGAGCTATTTGTTTTGCTGGATTTACGTTTTTCTTGATCAGCTAATTGGAAATTGGGCAATTCTTTGGTAGGTAGATTTTGAATTGTCAGTTGTCTTGACTGTTACGTTTGTGCTCTATAAAAAGTACGGTTTACAATAATTCATGTTCTGAGATGTGGCTGTAAATATAAAACGATGAAGATTTATGTTAACCTTTTCAGCTTTTAACATAATTTTCATTTTATTACAATTTATGGTATACACTGATAGCGTAGTTTAGTTTCTTAGATTAGCAGGGGATAAATTATATGTCTATTATCCAAGAAGAAAGGCTTGGTGATTTTTTTTTTTTTTAGACTATGATTGAATGCATAAATGCAATTTTAACCATAGTAGGAATAAGGACAACAGCAGTCACAATACTGGATCATGCTGTCTCAAATGATGATTGTTTTAGCTATTTGAGTTCAATTTTTAACGGTGAACAACTTGTAGAGGATCTACATATAATATACAGGATTAGTCGAAGTCGACCAAAATTGAGAGCTGTTATAGGAATTATATGTGTGCTAGCGATGCCTATAACTTTACAAGTTAAAGGGTAAGTTCTGTAAAATTATTATTATTAGACAAGTGATTCCTTATCATAGGTCTTCAAATGATAAAGTATCCATGAGGTGTTAAAAAATAGATGTACAAGCATGCTAGAACAAATAAATTAAGAATTGGTGACTTATGCAATAGCCTATTAGTGGAGATAACACTGATGATGTATAAATTAAGGGAATGGAGACATAGGTCATTAAGGCATGTTTAGACCCAAAGATGCTTATGTTCATACGAGCAATTAATCTCATTAGAATTAGTCAGAAAATGGAGCATAGGCTGTTTGGTTATTAGTGTTCATCTTATTCTACTTCATGTCAAGAAGGAATTTAGACACGATGCTCACACATATAATCAAAAACTAAGTGGACATATATAAGACCCATGTTTCACTATCATGACCACATTTCAGCACATATGGAATTATGAAAATACCCCATACTTTTTAAACCAAGTGGGATTTTGTAAGATCCTTGTGTCACCATCATGAGATCATGACCACATTTCAGCACATAAAAAATGACCAAAATAAACTTAGTAAAATCACACAATCAACATGGCAAGCTCTGTCTACACATTAGAAACTACCATGGACAGTTATGTTTGGACCAGAAAGTTTTCTTAATTGTTGTAGGATTGACCTATCGTTTTTGTAGGCTTCTAAAGTGTTTGTCTTTGCTATCCTTGTAATGGTATTGCATGATGGTAGTTAATTAGCTGAACTTGCACCTTCTGGGTTGTTTCTACGTAATTGGAATGGGATGATTTTTAAGTCACTAGAAGACAAGCTATTTACTATGTCAGGTCCCAAGGGGATTGCACATAGAGATGTGTGCCAACTTGGCATAATTATCAATCTTTAATATTTGGTTATGAAGTGCTCTTCAAGCTATTTACTATGTCAGGTCCCAAGGGGATTGCACATAGAGATGTGTGCCAACTTGGCATAATTATCAATCTTTAATATTTGGTTATGAAGTGCTCTTCAAGCTATTTACTATGTCAGGTCCCAAGGGGATTGCACATAGAGATGTGCCAACTTGGCATAATTATCAATCTTTAGTATTTGGTTATGAAGTGCTCTTCTCCCTTCTTCATTCTTCTCCTTTATGTGATGGGGATGGAGATTGCCAATATTTTTATCCGTATTTTGAAATATATGTTGCTTGTTGACTGCTTTTTAATCTTGTTTTTAGAGGAGAGTTGTGGTAACAGTAATTTTTTGTTGGTGAAGGGGAATGAGGTCGCACTTCAGAAGGCACTGCATATGGTTCACAAAAATACACA
Source organism: Olea europaea var. sylvestris (assembly GCF_002742605.1). Classification (NCBI taxonomy): domain Eukaryota; kingdom Viridiplantae; phylum Streptophyta; class Magnoliopsida; order Lamiales; family Oleaceae; genus Olea; species Olea europaea. The sequence continues at coordinate 323,790 of NW_019264714.1, forward strand.
CGACTATGTTGCTCTTCTCTTTTATGCTTCTTGGTGTCCTTTCTCTGGCACATTTAGGCCAAGCTTCTCCGTCCTGTCCTCCCTTTTTCCTTCTGTTCCTCATTTTGCTATTGAAGAATCAGCCGTTAGGCCAAGGTCTGAACTTCAACAGTTGTTACAACCCTTTTTTTAATTTTTTTTTAACATTTCTAATTTTGGATTAATATCTATCATATATTTTCAGTATCTTATCCAAGTATGGAGTTCATGGGTTACCTACTTTGTTTCTCCTGAACTCCACCACGCGTGTGCGATATCATGGTTCTCGAACCCTTGATTCTCTTGTCTCCTTCTATGGCAATGTTACTGGTAAGGCTGCTATTTTCAATCACTCGTTTAGTGCATTTTTATTCAATTAACTTACTTAGGGCCAGTTCGAGCCCCATTTTTGGGTGTAGAATGCATTTTGAAATAGTAGATTGATGAATAATGTGTAATTAAAAAATAAGGAAAAGTTTTAGGTTCGTGTATAATATTATTTAATTGAAGAATGTGTTGTTGAAAAGAAGAGAGAGAAAAATGTATTTTGAGAATAATGGTATCAAATGTCTTAGCTTTTTTCATGTCTTCATCACATTTAATCTTTAAGGCTAACACAAAAAGCTCTGGAATTTAATTTGACAATGTTATAGTAAGCCCTTGTTTGATCCTCATTATTCAGTAATTTATTTTTTCCCCCAAAACTTTTCCTTACTTTTAACCACACATTTTCCCCAAAAAAAATCACTATTACTAAATTTGTTTTAACATAAAAATGGGGCTCAAACAAGGGCTAAATAGGAAATGAAGCTAATGCCTACAAGTGGTCCTGGACGTAACCAGAAAGTAAACACTGTACCGGTGCTCTTACTTTGCAGTTATTCCTCTTGATAATTTATCCATTGCAATTCTTAGCATTTTAGGTCTAGCTCCCTTGTAGTTTTCTTGTTTCCAATTTCCCTGAATAAACTTTCATTCATCTGAGATTCCCAGCTGAAAAGTAGAGGAAGTGAAACAGAAAAGGAATGTGGAGAAAAACAATCCTGGAGAGTGCCCAAGAGAAGCAAGACATCTTTTTTTCTCACTTAATTCAGTGAAATGTCTTATCATTAATTTATACTAAGAAGTTATTTTTTAATTCAGGCATGAAGACGGCATCAGTTGATGGAGTATGTTTGGACAAGATTGGTTGCACTGGATATGAAGACGAGCACGAAAGTTACAAGGAAATCTGTCCATTTCCCTGGGCTAGATTCCCTGAAAATTTGCTTCAGCAGGAGACATGTTTGGCCCTGGCTACTCTATTTGTGATTTTGAGATTGCTCTATTTCTTCTTCCCAACTTTGCGGGGATGTGCTCAATTAGCTTGGAGAAGGTGTGTGTTAAAATTGGGGAGTTCGTGGGAGCATCCCGTTGTGTACCTAAACCGAGCAATACCGTTGTTCAATTCCCTTAAAGAACCTTGCAAGAAAAGCAATTTGCAGGAAGGAGCTAAGAACGCCAAAGTATGGGCATCCAAGTCTTTAGCTTCTGTTTCATTTGGCGATGCAAGCTCAAGCCATGATTTGTCAGTAAGTTCTGCCAACTGAATTTTTTTTCCTTTTTTTGGCTCCCAGGACATGATACCAGCTATTTAAAATATATATAAGGGTACGGAAGTATTACCAATTGTTGGTCAGAGTTTATTCTTTTGAAATTCCTTGCTGCCTATTTAGTGTTCTTTGTGGGGCTCTATATCTTAAGATGTGGCAAAGAATGCTCTATGTATGGCCGTTGTAATAATTAGTTCAATTTCGATGTAATGTAGATTAGAATTTGTTTTGACAGTCCAAGAACAGAAAAATAACAGTGGGTTTAAATCTATGTATAGCTGTTAACCGATGCCTGATTGTGAATTTCATTCTCCTCTTGTACTTGGCGGCCTATTGCCTACGGGTCTCTTGACCTCGCAAGATTCTATAATCTGTTCTTCAAGTTTTCCATGGAGAGCTGATTCTATGAGCAGCATGATGGGAATATTGTAAAAGGTATAATTTTCTAATGAATTTCTCATTTTTAAACTGGCAAAAGAGAGAAAGAGTTTGGTCTATTTTTCGGCTGCTTCCTGCAAAATGCAAATTACTGAATAGTTCGATTCCGGGTCAAAACAAATGACACTGGTCAAGATTCAAGAACTCAAATACTGAATCATATGAACAAGAATGGAAAAAACTTTCTTGTAGTTGTATTTAATTTCAATCATGATAATACACCTTTCAACAACGAAAACGAAGAGTTTAAATACCATGAAAACCCAAAACAACGGGAAAAAAAATGGTTAGTTTGTCACATTTCGTAAAAGTTAGGGACAAAAAATGCAAATTTTCCTTTTTATTTTTGAACTTAACATGTTCCAATCATTCCATTACACGTTAGCTATTTTAGGTTGATATTTTCTACAAATTAATGTGGGAGTAATGTTGCATTTACAGAAAAAAATTTGACAGATGTTTTACAAAATACTCATAGCAATGAGACTCATTACAATAAAATATTCACATGGGGTTCACCTTCATGTGTCTAACTTGTAGAATATCTGTGCAAAACTCCCTCTACACAGACTATTTCCCTTAACGTTGATCTTCTTTTCCTGTTCAAAAAGGAAATCTCGTAAAGTAGTTGAGGTTTCACCTCGAGATAGGCTCAATACTATGCTTGAAGGGAAAAAAATTGTGTTGTATCAATATTTTCTCCTCATCGTAGAACAAATGGTTTGAGCAAAATTGTTTTTTCAAAATTTTATATTTCTCCTATTAGTTTTAATTCATAATTTATTTTCTTATTTGTAAATTAACAACCATTGTTCTTGTTGAATTAAAGTAGACGAGTACCGTTTTGTTCCATGTTATACAGATACAGAATATGGAATTGAGAACCACATTACTGTATATTCTAATGATTGAGGACCGACAGAGAAATATTTCCATAATGCAAAGTTGGAACTTGGAAAGAGAGCAATTGTGACTCTATTTCTAGTCATGTGACCGACAAGACAGCTTTTGGTTCTCAACGTCTGCCAACTACAATCCAACGGCTCGTCTCTCCCGAACCAGAATGCAATGGTTATGATATCACCGAGGTTGTCTTCACACAATCCAATGCAGATTTTAATCGTCCATTGGACCCACTAAAAAAAAAAAAAAAGTTACTAAAAGCCGCAAAAACAAGGACTTCATTTTTAGAAGACTGATGCTTACCAACTAACGCGATATTTAATATTTGTTGCAATTTTTCATTCTGAAAAATCAATTTTTTAATATTTATTTCACTTTTCCAACCGTTATTTTTAACTACACTCATGATTGAAACACACCTTTCCCCCCAAATAAGCCGTGCTCGTTTGACTCCATTAATTTTCATTTCATTACATTTCATTTATCTCTTTTCTATTTTCAATTCCACAATTTTTCAAAAAATAA
>NW_019264714.1:327359-334505 GCF_002742605.1 Olea europaea var. sylvestris
GGGTGAATCGAACACTAGGTTATACAAAATGGGGGCCAAACGGTGAAGAAAGAGAGAGAGAGCCATCCTCCTCATCTCATCACTTGCAGAACGTAGGAGAGAGAAAGTAGAGAGAGGGGAATGGAGAAGGAGAGAGAGCCGCACATTTACTTGGATAGGCTTTGAGAGCAAGCTGAGAGGTATGATGGTATATATTGTATATGCAATTTTTTTCTTATTATCTGAGGGATGAAAAAGAAGAGATCGTCTTGTATTTTGGGTGTGCTGTGATTTTTTTCTTAAATTGAGTACTGGGTTTTCTTTTTCATTTTGTTTGTGGTGTTATTGGGTTGGTGTAATTTTTGTGTTGGACAAAAGAAGTTTTGGGGCACCTGTGACCTGTTTGGTTGATTATGTATTTTATTAATTATTGTGTTTTTTCTTGGATTCTTGATGAATTTTTCCTGTTTTATTGACTGGAAGTAGAGTCATTTTCGATCTACTTATTCTTAATTTTGCATAATTTTGATTAAAATTTTTTTTTTATTTTGTTTAGTGTAGGTGGAATACATAAGTTTATCTTGTATTTTTTATTAAATTCAGTCTTGCATAACACCGTAGACTCTCACACACTGGAAGACAAGGGCTAAAAATCTTTTCTTTTTCCTTTTTTTTTTGTTTCTTTTTTCCCCTTTTTATGTGATTCTGGTGGAGTTTTATTTTGGCTATGTCATTTATAGATTTACTAGAGAGGATTGGCAGGATTTCGTAAAATCTTCTATGTTGTCTTTGTACTTTGTAGAATATTTGGAAGTTGACATACGAGTCCTAATGACATCTACGTCTTTTTCGCAAATTTTCTTTTATTTTTTTTCCAGAAATGGTTGAAGCAATGAAGAATGTTGCGAAACTGGATGTGGAACTGACTGTCGATGGGAGGAATTTGGTGTCGGTCAGTTATAAGAATGTCACTGGGGCAAGAAGGGCATCATGGCAAATTTTGTCTTCTATCGAACAAAAAGAGGAGAGCAAGGAACATGAACAGAATGTGAAGAGGACAAAGAGCTACAGACAGAGGGTTGAAGATTAGCTCCCCTAAGATATGCAATGACATATTATCCATGATCGAAGAGCACCTCCTTCCATCTTCCTCGACAGTAGAGTCGGCTGTTTTCTATTACAAGATGTGAGTTTGTTTTATTGTCAAATTTCTCTTTCTCTTTGTTGTACAACGTTCAAACGTTATTTGTTACAAAAAAGCGAGAATAGAAAAAATAAAATAAAAAACAAAAACACAACATTTACATAAGCCCAAGAAGGGAAAAAATCACGGGTAGATGAAGAGAAATTCACTATATATCAAAGATGATTACAAGAAGTGCAACTTTCCGAATGATATGATGTTATGATACCCTATATCATATATATGATAAAACAGATCGGCCCAATCTCTCTGATACCACAACAAACATCTATTTTTCTCATAATTTTAGTTTCACCACATATGTCACACCGCAAGCTTTTAGGGCCGGTTCAAACAGAGTTTGGGTCACCGTACTTAACATTATCCCTAAAATCCTTCAAATGTTTGGTGTGGATATATGCGAGTTAAACACCGTATTCATTCTTTCATCTTTCCATGTGATTTTCTGTGGATGGCTTAGTTGCAAGCTATCTAATGGCTGTGTAGAGTATATTATAATCCAAAAGGATATCTCTATCACCATTTAACCCCCGTTTGTTTCCCATTATTTACTCATTGAAATGAAAATTATGATCGTTATCCATCACATCAAGTCACCATATTTGAAAATCTATCTCTTGTGTGGAGCCCGTAACGACTATATTTTTCATTATCATTTTTTTATTAACGTGGCTCAAACAGGGCCTAATTATATTTTCAAGTAAATTTTCCTTCAGGAAGGGAGACTATTATCATTACTTAGGTGAGTTCAAAACAGGAGATGATCGCGAAGAGGCAGCTGACAAGTTACTCAAGGCCTAAAAGGTTTTTTTTTTTTTTTTTTTTTTTTTTTTTTTTTTTTTTTGGGTGGTATCAAGTTGTAACTTTCTTTGCTATAGTTCTTTTGCCTCCCACATTTTGTATGGTTTCTCATGTTTATGATCTCCCTAAGCCAAAATCTGATGTTTGGAATTTACGAAAATTTTATCTTCCTTGGCTGAATTTGAGGAACCGTAATATTTACTGAACTTGATCTTCTATATTGCAGGCTGCCACTAGCGCTGCTTCCACAGATCTCCCCCCCTACTCATCCCATCAGACTTGGTCTGGCTCTAAACTTTTCTGTCTTCTACTATGAGATCTTGAATTCCACGGAGAGGTTGGTCGAATCTCTCTCTTTGACTTGCATGCATATAATTGTGTGTGCATATATACACACCATAAGAGTGTGACAGAAAGTTTAATTTTTTGCTGTTGTCAATTTATGTGGCACTTGACCCTATAAAATATCTCGTCTTTATAAATTCAGTTATTCGCTAAGTTTCTCACTTGGCATTTAGTTATCCCTTGTTTGACGAAGTTTTTTTGTTTGATTATAAGCTGGTCAAGCTTCATTTTCAACTATACATTTTATTGAATTTATAATTTTTATTCATTTATTAACCACACATTTCATGGAATCCACCAACTTATAATCAAGAAAATTGCAACAACGGTCCCTAATATTTTCATATTTTGCAGACTTTACCTTAACTTTTAATTTGTGCTGGCGGAGGTCCCTAACCTTTCAGATATATGCATTTGGAGTCCGTGTGGATGGAATCCATCTATTTGACAGTTAGTTGACCAAAGAAATTAAAATTTGATCAATTTGACCAAATTGAAAAGGTTAAAATGATAAGTTTGCATTTTTCTTACATTATACAAGTTTAAAAATTAAATTAAAAAATCAAAAATAAAACATCATCATCTTCTACACTATTCTCCACCAATCCCATTCACCCCATCCACTCCAAACAAGTCAAAATCGTCGGCCATCGACCTGTCGACCATAGGCAACCCAACCATAGCCGGCTACTATACCATCCCACAAAACTAGAAATCAATATCATCCCCCCCCCCCCCCCCCCCCCCCCCCAAAACCAAAATTTTATGTTTTTTTTATTTTTATTTATTTATTTATTTATTTTGGTGTGCGCTTCACATCTCATAAGTTTATAACTTTTATCAAAATTTTAATACTTTTCATCAATTTCTATCAAAATTTGCTAAATTTTTTTTTTTCAGAGCTTAATATTAGTGATAGACATGATTCTATTTGATTCTGGTTCAAAGGTAATTAAATCGAATCATGAACTAATGAATTTTTCTTTCTTTTAATAATGGAATAAGTGGCTTTTTTTAAAAGAAATGGAATCAAATGTATGGATTTTTGTCCCATCAATTGAATTTTCAAAAGATAACTGCAAATTAAAATCTATAACCATATTCATAAGTTAGACATTTAGACCTAAATCAAAATAATTAACATCAAACATTAAACAAATTTAATGGTAGCTGTGTGTAGGCGTGCGAATGTGTCTAAATTTGAAAAGGAGAGAAATGAATTAAAATTTAGATTTAGGACTTGACCGCCTTGTCTGATATGTGATAAGGTAAAATGTAATGGTAAAAAAATATTTAATGGTGGCGTAAAATTCGATGTAAATTAGTATTTCTACTCACTTTTGCTTCCTAATTTACATCTCATTCGATCTAAATCCAAATACTGTTTCAATGGAAACAACTAAATTCACTTTTTGTCTTCTATTGATGTAAAATTAATAATAAAGAAATAAAAAAAATTGTAAATTTATATTTATTTGTATTTTGAGCCAAGAATGCAATATACATCTCCTTTGCATCTTTCCATTTGAGAGATTTTTGAACACTTCAAAGATCTAGATCTCTATTTTACACCACCATTAGATATACTTCAAATGATCTTTTTGTCCATATCATAATCAATTTTGGTTTTGGTTTTGGTTTTGGTTTTGCTAAGAACCAAATGATTCTTGATTCTAAGAACCAAAGCCATTAATATTTTTTGTAGAACTTAACCAAACTACTCTATTTGATTTGGTTTGATCTAGTCATTTTGTCCACCATTACTTAATACAAGTAATGCCATTGTATCTGATTGAGTTAATTATTCCAATGGTCATTGGACTTAGGTCTATATCTTTGACTGGTCACTGAAATTTAAAATGTCGAATTTTGATAGCTGAACTTAGGTTCATGTCTTCGATTACTCCCTGAAGTTTAAAATATCGAGTTTTGTCCACTGAACCTTGAAAAATATTGTACACCGATCTTTCAAAAATATTATACATTACTCACTGAACTTTGAAAAAAATCAGCAAAGAGAGACAAAAAATACATGAGATCGAACTAAATTATTTTGTAAAAGTTAAGATTGAACAGAGCATTAGTTGAATTAATGTAGATTTGTAAATATTAAAAAATTGATTATAATACGAAACTTGGGAATCGAACCGAACTAAATAGAATGAAATTGAACTCGAATGGTTCCATAATTAAATTTAGACCCAATGGTTCCACTTGCTAATTACCAGAAAATTTCGGGTCTGACCGAATCGAACCGGATCATGTCCAACCCTAATATGTAATGAAAGGCTATCCACCAGTTCTATAATATTGGACGAATTTGTAGTTATAAAGTGCAAAGGAAGGTATGCTTTTTCACCGTGGAAACTCCCTATGTATGAGAATAAGAACTCGATATAGCCCTTTCTACATTTGACATGTTGATCAATTCGTTGGAGCCAAACTTTTGAGATGCTTTCATCGCCTTGATTAAATGCCAATGTTTTTTTCCTTTAATGTAATAATAATGTATATTCAGTATGCTGTATTTAAGAGACTTGGACAGTACAAGCCTCAAGATTTTTGCTACTTTTTCTTCTTAGTGATTGCAATCCTTCCTATAAAACATGCTCGTGATTATGTTATTCTTTATTGAGAATTGTCGTGCTTTGACAGGGCATGCCACCTGGCCAAACAAGTTTTTGATGAAGCAATTCTGGAACTTGATAGCACTCTCATCATGCAACTTCCTAGGGACAATCTTACATTATGGACGTCAGATCTTCCAGAAGAGGGAGGTAAGTCGTGGTGTACTTTCTTTTTTATCGTTTTTCAATCTTTTTCTTTAATCCCCAAACAGCTCCCAGAAATAAATGTTAACAATTACTACTACTACTACAATTTACGACTTATCTCTGCTGATTGGTATATTGGATGGTAATATTTCTCTATGTTTGGCAGGTGAGCAATCCAAGGGAGATGATGCTCAAGGGGATTAAGATTTTATGATAGTAATCCTGTTCTCCTCGCGGTTTATAAAAACATATATTTGAAAGTTACTCGTTTCACCATACGTTATAAATACTATGTTTTGACAATACGATGCACCATGGCTAAATAATATGGATCAACCATCTTGTTGTGTTAGTATTTGAGTTGAAATATTCGACTTTCTTCGCTTCAAAAAAGTTAAAACTCAGATGTATCATAGAGCTCGAGTTTTTACGTTAATTAGCTGCTGTTAGAGACTTTCCATCTCGTTATATCATTTGCTTGCTACTGGAACTTTGCAAAGGTAGCTGGAGTGGATTATTTGAGATATTAGACTCTTCGACAGTGCAAAAATTGCTGTTTTATTTTACAAGAAATACAGGGTCGTGATTGTATCTTTTTTCACTGCTGCCGAACAAATTGAACTTTCGTTGTATTTCGATTTCGAATAAAAGCAGTCCCTTTTCTGACTGCGTATGTAGACCTCTTTACCCAATATGTAGTGTTTGTTTGGCTTCCTCTTCGTCTTCAATTTTCCTTTTTTTTTTCCAGCCAAGCCCGACTACATCGTATAACATTAGGAAAGCTATTTTACGTAATAAATTATCCAATAGAATTGTCCAATTTTGAAAACATTTACAGAATTGACAACTTTTCCAAATTTTTGACCAAACCAACCCACGAACGTTTTTAAATTACACTTTTGCATTGCCGTTTTGTTAATTGAATTGTATTGTGATTTTTGTTTTATAACATATTTACATGGAAAAATTGCATCTATGGTCCCAAATCGGCACTAATAGCCACCACTCTACATAATCACACAGCTGCAGGCCATAACAGAAGTCACCTCCACTTCTCCCTGCCTTCCCTACCAATCCTCCACCACGAAATTCAGTAGTTTTTGCCCCTGATTTTTTTTCCTTATTTCTTTCGGGTGGTTTTTGGTTTGTTTTGACGGTGGTAGCTGTCAGAGATGGTTTCAGATTTGGATTTGGATGTCCAAGGTAGAATGGGTGGTGAAGAAGCTGAATAGTTATCTTTCCAATTTTCTCTTTGGTACCCATTTGAACTTCCGGAAAAGTCTTGGACCAAAAATTGATCATTCCTGGGGAGTCTTCAAAATTGGACGTCTGTAACACCACTACTAATTTTTGTCTACAAACAATGTTGTTGGAATTGGAAGTGGTCAAGATTTTCTTCGAGGTTACTTATGAGATGGTTTAGTAATTTGGATAAAGTCAATCAGTAAGGGAATCAGAAAATAGATTGATTTGATAAAAATTGATTGGTTTTTTTTTTCCCCAAGGTGTCCAATCATGCTCCCACACATATTCTCTCAATTTTTTACCCGATTTTTGAACATGTTTGTATAGCATTATGAATAAGTCTGTGTATACAAACTAATGGATTACAAAACAATTATAAGATACTCACATGCGGGGAGGGTGGAGTGAGTAATTTTTTCAACTTTTTATTTACATGAAGCCCATCCCAAGTGAATGTTCGGTTCCTATACAATAAGTAGAATTTGATCGCTTTATCGTTTTGAAATGTGCAAACATTTCGTTCAACTTAATACGATAATGCCATCAATCCTTCTTTTTGTACTTGTAAAGATAGGATTCCGAACACTTACATGGGGTGGGGTGTGATCCATGTGAATAAAAAATTGAAAAAAACATTCATCTCACACTCCACATGGGAGTGTCCATGGTTGTGAACCATTAGTCTGTACACACAAAATTATTCATAATCAATCCGATCATTTTGAAGTGTTGCTCACAATCAAAAGAGTCGTGATTGACTATATCGTTTTTTCCGAAGAAGTGCGGATTCATGGGTTA
>NW_019264714.1:339879-347509 GCF_002742605.1 Olea europaea var. sylvestris
ATAACGTGTTATAAAAGTAAAGAAAAAAAGAAGAGAACAGAGAGGAGTCAATAGACTTGTGAGTATTTTATTAAGGACCAAAGTCCTGTATTTATAGGGTAGAATCAGGGATACAACAGTAATAATTTTTAGGGCTGCATGGGTATAATTGTTATTCAGCTCTAAACTCTAATAAACTTTTCTTTTACAACAATTTTGTATTCTATATACATATAATTTCTAGAAAAAATAAAATTTTGAAAATTGGTCCAAACATTGACTTGAAAAAGATAAAAAGTGCAAGAGCTTAACAGTCCAACTAGAAGTGTCAATTTGGCTTGTCGAAATGGGCTACTGGTGACTTGGCCTAAAAAATGCCTGAGTCGACCCAACTCGAGGCTTCGCCCGAACCTTGTTTTGGGGTGTCGATTAGAGCCTAAGCGGACTACCACCCGAGTCGACCTGTGTCATTGGCCACTTTCGGCCCGCGACGAGCCGACCCATTAAAAAAAAGCTACAAGTAGCTATGTTTTATACACACACACACACACACTCACACACAAAGAACATGAGCTAGCTTGGCTCGATAGGCCCGAATCGAAAGCTCGAGCAGAGCTTAAAATTTTTGGCCGAACAAAAGTTCTGCTTGGTTGGGACAAAAAAATTCGAATCATTTTTACTTGAGTCAACCTCAAGTTTTGGCTCGCAAGTTAGTTCCACTCGACTTGTTGACATCCTTAGGTCCAACCAAGATCAAACCACTATTAAAAAAAGAAAAAAAGAAAATTTGAGGTAAAGTTGCATGCAAATTTGGTTCTTGACTTGCCTTAAACAATTTGGATGGCGGAAATTACACCCAACATACCCCCTTTTAATTACGTATTCACATTTTACTAATTCAATATTTTAAATCCTAATTATACCGCAATATAATAGTAAAATTGAAAAGGGTAAATTATCTTCACTCCTAAATGATAGTCAAAGTCAATCAATTTTAATAAATCTAATCAACAGCATTTCTCACCCAAACAAGACAATCTTTTCACCAAAACTGCTCACATAATCAATCCTACCATCAATGCTCCAAAAATTCCCTATTTTTTGCTCATTCAAAATTTTCATTCAATCACAAGAAATCGTCTTTGTTTGCTGGTATACTTGTACATGAGTTTAAATCAATAGATTTTACATTTATCGATAAAAAAAATAAAAATAAATAATCATCTTAATCATATCTCAAATCCTGTATGCTTAATTTGATTTTCATTTATACGCTATCTACATATCTGGATTTTAGGGGCTAGAATATACTATAAAACCCATACTGAAGTGGGTACAACCCAGAATTTATCTTCCTTTTAATTAATTCCATTGGCATTAAACCATCATGTCTACCCTTAATCGTCGTGCATTCATGGGTTCAAATTAGTGCCGGTCCTGTAATTTTTGGAGCCTGAGGCGAACTTTCTAAATTAGGCCCCAAAAATTATAGTATGAGTACAAATTTTATCAGTGTCTTATGAAATCAATTATTAAACAATAAGCAAAATGTATTATACAAAATACTTTTATTATAATCAAATAAAAAATTTGACAATGTCCCAAATGATTGTTTAAATACTAAACAATCGACGTTCTACCATTTCTTGTCGAAAGGATGAAAAGGTTGACGAATTTCTGTATATATTTACTGATGGCATTAAGAACACACACACACACACACACACACACACACACACACACACACACACACACACACACACACACACACACACACACACACACACACACACACACACACACACACACACACACCACACACAAGACAGTAGTCTATTTAAGTAGTTTACATATTTACGTGTCTAAATAAATGGCAGTGAATGGGGAAGCAATTCATGGCTGACTGTCCAATTTAGTGGAGTATTCCTGATTTCATGCAACCATTGATTCAATATTCCTTAACACTAATGTATGTTTATAATTCCTAACTTGTTGAGTAGAGTCAAGAATTGCGAAGAGCTCAATGGCTTTGTAAAAATGTCCGCTGGCTGGTCTGATGTGTGCACATGAGTCATCTTGATCACTCTTTCTTGAACTTTTTCTCGTATGAGGTGACAATCAATTTCTATATGCTTTGTTTGTTCATGGTACATTGGGTTTGAAGCAATATGGAGTGCTGCCTTGTTATCACAATATAGATTAACAGAATGTGGATGTTTGATGCCCAAATCTTGTAGATTGTTTTTAACCAAGTAATTTCACAACAAGTTGCTGCCATTGATCGTTATTCTGCCTCTGTACTGGACCGTGATACTGTTGTTTACTTCTTGGTTTTCCAGGAAATTAGTAAACTGCCTAGAAGGATACAATACCCTGTAACTGATCGTCGAGTGTCAGGGCACCTAGCCCAATCTGCATCACAAAAGGCATTCAGTTGGATTAAACTTTCTGTAGGAAAAAATATTCCTTGTCCTGGCGTTTGTTTCACATATCGCAAGACACGATGGGCTGCTTCTAGATGTGGTACTCGTGGCTTGTCCATAAATTGACTTAGAACATGGACTGCATACGTTAAGTCAGGTCGTGTGACGATCAAATAAATTAACCGCCCAACAAGTCTTATGTATGAAGATGGATCACAAATGTAGTCGCCTTCAGACTTACTAAGAGTTAAGTTTTGTTCCATGAGAAAGGAAATTGGTTTTACGCCAAGGTATCCAACATCTTCTAGAATCTCGAGAGCATATTTTCGTTGTGAAACGGTAATACCTTTGTTAGACCGCGCAACCTCAATTCCTAGACAGTACTTCAAATGTCCAAGATCCTTGAGTTTGAATTGATTCTCCAATAACATCTTGGTGTCTTCAATATCTTGAAGATTGTTTTCTGCTAAAATGATGTCATCAACTTAAATGATAAGAGCGGTGAATTTACCATTCTAGGATCGGACGAACAATGAATAATCTGCCTTTGATTGCTTGTAATTAGCTTCCTTCAAAGAAGTAGAAAGTTTAATGAACCATTGACGTGAAGATTGTTTGAGGCCATATAATGATTTGTGAAGTTTGCAAACTCGTGTCTCCCTCTTTTGTCCAAATCCAGCAGGTAAAGACATGTAAACATCTTCATCAAGGTCTCTATGTAAAAAGGCATTATTGACGTCGAGCTGATGAAGATGCCAATGTTGGGTTGAAGCCACGGCAAGGAGAAGACGAACTGTTACAAGCTTTGCAACAGGAGCAAAGGTCTCCTGATAGTCTAGACTTTCAACTTGGTTGTATTCCTTCGCTACCAATCTGGCTTTGTAGCGATCAACAGTACCACCGGGTTTGAGTTTGATCTTGTATACCCATTTGGATCCAATTGGCCTTTTTCCTGGAGGTAACGACTGAAGAGACCATGTGCTATTATTTTTGAGAGCATCAAGTTCCTGGCGCATTGCAAGATGCCATTTCGGATCACAAACTGCTTGAGCAAATGATGATGGTTCTTTATTGACTGAAAGGAAAATGGTGAAGGCACGATGTTCGGGAGATAACCACTCGTAGGAAAGAACATTAGATAGGGGGTAGTTGATACCTGTAGCTTCAACCAAGTTCGAGTTAGGTGCTGGGACAGTTCTTGAAGGAAGAGAAATACCAACATGATACTCACGGAGATAGCCAGGTGTTGTTGTAGAACGTGTTGGCCGCGATAGAGGGATTTGTGGATTTGAAGAAGAGGGTGGACTAGGCTGATCATTGAATGAAGAGGTTGTAGGTGAAGAAGTGACTGGAGGGGAGGCTTCGCTAGGAGAAGAAGGTTCTTCTTGAGAGAGATGGTTTGGTGCGGCCACTTCAGTATTTGCAGGTAAATGTGGGATAAGGTTGTTATCATCATGTGGTAATAAGTGAAGCATTGGTGAAGGAAAAATATCTTCGTGGAAAATGACATCACGTGAAACAAAGGTTCTACCAGTTGAGAGGTCATAAACCTTGTATCTTTTTTGTGCATATGGATAACCCAAGAAAAGACATCGGGTGGCTCTAGCATCAAATAGATGAGGGTGATGTGTGGAGGCAAAACACAAGCAACCAAACACTCGCAAATGATCATATGTGGGTTGTTTGTGAAAAAGCATTTCGAAAGGTGTTTTTCCTTGAAGTAGGGGTGTGGGAGTTCGGTTAATAAGGTAGGCAGCAATCAAGATGGCATCTCCCCAAAATTTCTTAGGTAGATTGGCGTGGAATAACAAGGCTCGGGCTATGTTGAGGAGGTGTCGGTGTTTTCTTTCGGCAATTCCATTTTGTTGTGGAGTGGAAACACAACTAGTTTGACGAATTATACCTTTGTCTAAATAGAATTTTTTTCATTGTAAATTCAGGTCCATTATCAGTGCGAAGAGTCTTAACTTTCAAGGAAAATTGTGTTTTGACAAGGTTAATGAATGTGGTGATATATGTCGAAGCTTCTGACTTATGATGCATCAAATAAATCCATGTGCAACGAGTATAATCATCAACAATTGTAAGAAAATACCATGCCCCGATAATGGAAGGGACATGATATCCTCCCCATATGTCAACATGAATTAATTCAAAAGGTACTTCAGTACGAATGCAACTTAATGGGAATGGAGATCGAGTTTGTTTAGCTAATGGACAAATAAAACAATCAAAAGTGCTACAAAATTTGATGTTTGTAATTAAATGGGAGAGTAAATGAAAGGCCTTGTTTGATAGATGACCAAGGCGCTGATGACAAAGTCTCGAAGAACAAGGAGTTGATGAGGTAACTGCATTGCATTTGGCTCTTTGAGGAGTGTTAAGGTAGTAGAGTCCTCTTCGTTCAATTCCCGTCCCAATCATCTTCCCTGATTGTTGGTCCTATAGTATACAAGTACCATTAGAGAATATGGCAAGGTAATGGGAATTATGAATGAGCTTACTAATGGAAATCAGGTTCAACTTAAAAGAAGGAACACATAGCACATCATGCAAGATGAAATTAGCAAAATGAATGCTGCCTCTGTGTGTGACTGCAGTAGTGGTTCCATTAGGCAGATGCACAGTTCGATTCGTGACACGACAATTTGTAGTCAATAAATCAGTAGAGTAAACCACGTGGTTTGTGGCTCCTGTGTCAAGTATCCAGCATATTTCTTTCTCATTAACGGAAGCACAAAAAATTGTACCTGAGAGGTCGCTTATGGCAGATGTATTACCAACGTGATTAGCCATTGAATTAGGCTTTTTCTAGGTAAGTAATGACATAAGATTCTGATATTGTTCTGCTGTGATGGCGAGTGGCATATTGGCATCTGCATGATTGACTTTATGGGAAGGGTTCCTGCGCTCTCGCTGAGTATGTTTGTTACCTGCAAAGTTTGTCCTCTGTAACTTTCGACATACATCAATGGTGTGTCCTTGCCAGCCACAATAATCACATTTGAGCTGTGCTCGACATGCCTCTGAGTTGTGTCCAATTTTATCACAGATTCCACACTTTTGATGAGGAGTTTTGGGTGTGAAAGTCTTCTCAAAATTTCGTGAGTTGTTCTTCACAGCAAAGGCTGAAGCTTCGGCTATCATTGTACCTCCCTTCGACATTCCTCGCTGTTTTTCATCCTGGAGAATAAGGGAATATGCCTTGTTGACAGTATGAAGCGGATCCATGAGCAAAATCTGAGCACGAACGGCAACATAAACTTCATTAAGTGCCATGAGGGATTTCATGGTCATTTGATTTTGTTGGAACTGTAGAACCTCTTTCATGGCGCCACAAGTGCATGTTGGGATACAACATAGTGCATCACGTTCATCCCATAGATCTTTGAGCTTGGTGTAATAAGCTCCAATAGTCAGGTTGTCCTGTTTGCAATTATAGATGGCCTCTTCAATATGAAACAGGTGAACACTATCAGTTTGTGAAAATCGATCCTTTAAATCATTCCAGATTTCATGAGCATTTTGATAGTATATTATACTTGCTCTAATATCCTGTGAGATTGAATTTAAAAGCCATGCTTTTACGAGGTTGTTGCAGCGCCTCCATTGTTGGAGTTCTAAGGTTGTGGTTTCCGACGGCTGTTTGATAGTGCCATCAACGAAGCCTTCTTTGTTTTTGATGCTGAGAGCCATCAGCATGGTACGACTCCACGTGCTATAGTTTTCTTCAATAAGCGGTTGCGTGACAAGCACAAGACCAGGTTGATCAGAATGATGGAGATAATAGGGATTATTTGTATCATCAAAATTGTCGGTTGCTGGCTTGGCTGGGTTTTGGTTTTCATCTTTCCCTGCCATGAGTAATTTCTTGTATGTGAAGAAGAAAAGGAAGGGAAAAGGTTCAGGTCGTGACTCTCTGATACCATGAAAGGGTTGATGAATTTCTGTATATATTTACTGATGGCATTAAGAACATATATATATATATATATATATACACACACACACACACACACACACACACAAGGCAGTAGTCTATTTAAGTAGTTTACATATTTACGTGTCTAAATAAATGGCAGTGAATGGAGAAGCAATTCATGGTTGACTGTCCAATTTAGTGGAGTATTCTTGATTTCATGCAACCATTGATTCAATATTCCTTAACAATTTCAATATTAATTTTGAATTTTGAATTTAACCTTCAAAACACAAAGAAATTAGAGAAATAACATTTAATTCCCAATCAAATAAGTGGTATCTAATAATCAAAGAAAAATTATGATTCACTTGAAGCATTAGATAAATTCAATTCTCCATACAAACATGACATAAGAGGTGGTAGGCATCTGAAAATTCTTAAGAATTTCTACTTCAATAATACAGAAACCCCACAAATATAGCAAAACATCTATCAATCTACAAAGCTACATAATGTTTATTTTCAAAAGTTGCATTATAATCATATATTAATTATAATTATAACTTAATATCATATATTAATTAGGAAAAAAGACAAAAATAAAATATATATTTAACTCTTTCGTCTTATAATATCCGATGGAAAGTAAAACAACACGATTATTAGCACAGTTCTTTTTAAAGAGAACCCAATAATTCAAGAAAAAGACTTGTTGATTTGTTAATTTTTCAACCCAATAGTCTCAAGAAAGGTGCCTATCTTTTTTATGAATGATGAGTATAAAAGTAAACTAGAATCAATTTAAAGCACATATAAGAAATTAAAATAGAATTACAAACCTAAGAGGATGATAAACTTGAAGCAGCAAGCTTGTTTCTGTAGATTGGAGAATATCACTCACAAATTGAAAAAGAATTAATAGGATTTTCTATTAGATATAACTTAAAATTAACTATAAATTAATTGTAGATTCTCTCTCGCACGCATGCACAAGACCAAATGGGAAGTAAGAAATTGGCCTTAAATCTAGTTTTTTTATCCTTTAGGAAAAAAAATTAAAATAAATAAAATAAAATCTGAGACCCCTCTCTTAATTGGGCCTGAGGCAGAGGCCTCGTTTACCTCTGCCCAGGACCGCCCATGGTTCGAATGAATAGGCAATGACGAAGACAATGTGTTTGATCCTGGCAGCGTGAGGAGGTCGAGGAAGGAAAGGGCTTCGGATATAAATTAGAAGTCTGGAAACAATGTGGTTGGTCCCTTTTTGTTTTATTTTCTTCTTTTTCCAAACATTTGTGTCGAAGCA